>NW_028227263.1:6660000-6900000 GCF_978045245.1 Mus caroli | reverse complement strand
AATGATAAATGATCCCTCCACTCTCCGTTACCCGCACTTCTCACTCCTCCGTGCCCTCCCTTTCCGTGGGTGAAATAAATAATCCTGCACCAGAGGCAAACACATTTGTCTAGATGGTAGATGGTGCTGGTGTCGTGGTAGGAAAGACTGGTGACTGCTCTCTGAAGCTTCAGCCTCCCTCATGTCTGACCTTCTCCTCTTCCTCAAATCTACTTCTGTTCCTGTCATCTCTGAACCTTCTCAGTTTTAATGTCAGTGGGAATGGCAAATGGCCTGTGATGGCTCAGGAGAGAGCAGCCTGGGCTGTTCTGGGTGTGCATGTGAAAGTGTCCAGAGGCCACAGTAGACAGAACAGATCCCTGGTATCTGCTGGCTCCAGTCCCAGTAGATATATATGCCTGCAGGCCACAGCAAATCCTCCTCACACTATCCAGTAAACGTTCCCTGGGCTCCTGAATGCATCTGAATCCTGTGTAAGGAAGAAGCGATGACCCACTGACCCCCCTCCCGAGTCTCAGCCATGTCCACTTCAGTCACTATTTGTACATTGCCCTGTCACATGACTACATTAGGGAACAAGTCCATTGCACCTACACCTCGAGCAGATCAAAGGAGTCAAGGGGGAAATCTTCTCCAACTCGAGGGGAGAGAGAGCAGAAAAACCCAGGGGGTTGCAGACCCAGCCTCAAGCCCTCCTAGTGCACTTACAGATGGGCATCTCCTGGCCATTGAGGTGGCCTGCGCCTTGTGTCCTGGCAGTGGCTGGTGTCCACCGTCAGCGCCTGCCTCAAGTTGAGAGTAACAGCAGTCAGTCTTCTGGAGAGACCTGGATGGTAGGCAAAGCCAGTGCTGAGTCACTCAGGAGGTTTCAGGAGAACTCTGCCAATAGCTTTGGGCAGTGATCTGCAGCAAGGTCAGGGGCTGCTCTCGGTGTGAACTTCTAAGAAGATTCTGGTGTTAAACAGAGTTAGGAAACCAATATCTGAAGATGGGCATGACAATCCTTTTATGGGAGGACAATTGCTGTTTCAGGGCTCGGAGGCCAGGCAGTCACTATGCTGGAGCTCATTCGGCAGTCATGAGGCACACAGCTCTGGCCACAGGGCACAGAACAAGCACACGTGTATGTCGAGAAAGCTTTATTTATGGAAAAGGTGAAGTAGTCCCCCACCCTTAGACTGCAGACTTCTAGCCCAGACCTCGAAGGGTTTTAAATTGCAAATTGCAGATACCAGCGAGCAGCATCTAAAGCCCAGGACTGACTGGAAATACTCATCATAAACCGGTTTAATCCATTCCAATATTCTCCTAGCGGCACATGCCTCTGAATATTTTGCTTTCATTTTATTTTATTTCATTTTATTTTAAAACAAAGCATGTTAATAAATTAAATACTAGCCAGGCAGTGGTGGTGCATGCCTTTAATCCCAGTGCTCAGGAGGCAGAGGCAGGCAGATCTCTGGGTTTGAAGGCCAGCCTGGTCTACAGAGTGAGTTCCAGGACAGACAAAGTTACACAGAGAAACTCTGTCTTGAAAACCCAAATAAAATAATTAATGACTTAAACACAAATGATTACAGCAATAAAGTCAAAATTAAAAACATAAATTTAAAGTCTGGCGTGGTGGCACATACCTTTAATCTCAGTACTCAGGATACAGAGACAAACAGATCTCTATGAGTTTAAAGTCATCCTGGTCTACATAGTAAGTTCTAGGACAGCCAGAAACACATAGTAAGACCTTGTCTCACAAATGTGTGTGTGTCTGTCTGTCTGTCTGACTGTGCATGTGCTGTGTGCACGTATATGTGTATATTTAACATAGCCAAGATGTTCTGCTGATGGTAAATTATCAGAGGTGACTCCGCTCCATCAGAGTCCCCTCTTCAGCAAACCCCTTCTCCCCGGGAGAACTTGCCTGGGCTAGGACATCATGACAGATATCAAGTACATTCCTGAGAGCATTACATGTCAAGTCCATTATGACAGCAGCCTGGGCTTCACAAGCATGGGCTTGGGAAGAAAGCTAGGTTCAGCAGGCACCAAGTTCACTTGGAAGGTGGCTCCTCAATGATCAGAGTGAGTATGCACATGTGTGTATGCATATGTAGTATGTGTGTGTGTTGTAGGGTTGAACATTATCGTGGTCATCTGATGCAATTGTATAAGTTCGGTGTATACATGTATGCTTTGAACAGTGTGTATGTGTACATATGAGCACAAACATGACAGAATAGTAGTGTGTGCACATACATACATACATACATACATACATACATACATACATACAAGCACACACACACTCACACACAACTATACCCTTTAATTCAGGAAACTGGGGCACCAGGAAGTTGTAGGACTTACCCAAGGACCACAGACATGGGATGAACTGGAAACCAGGAGGGTGCAAGGAGTCACACCAACAAGCCATCCATCCTTAAAACAGGAAACACAGTCACTCCATAAGGGTGTTGAGCGTGTAGATGGGGACAGAGAATCACTAGGCACTCTACTATAAAATCCCATTTAATCTGTTCAAATATTGAACTGTATGCTGGGAACCCTCTGCCTTGCAGGAATGCATTTTTGTCTCCTGTTCTTCCAGCAGAGAGGTTCCAAGACACACAGCTCCAGAGACAATCAGCTCTCCAAACAAAATGCAAAAGGCCCTGGGGACTCCAGTGACATTTGAGATGCATGGTTTCTGCCCTTAGCCATTGCTCACCGGCATGGTCAGCTGCACAGCAGGTCCCAGGCACTCTCTGACAGGGCTAAAAGCACCAGCGGCACATAGGGGACAAGAAGCACCTCCAGACACAGAGCTCTGGTTGTCCTTGTGAGCCACCACACCTGGATGATGCAAAGGTGGTCCTCCAGCAGAGGTCAGGGAGACAGAGGATAACAGGAATGAATACTCAGAGAAGGCAGCCCTGCTCACTCACCCCATGCTGCCACTCCCTAAAAAGGGAGTCCTCATAAATAAAAGAGCAGGAGCTGGGTCTCCAGGCTGTTTTTATTATTGGCTTAATTTCTCTTCCCTGATATAGCTCTCAATATTTTATGACTTGTCGCCTAGCAATTCAGTTATGACAACTCCCCAGGCTTGCTACGCCCCTCACAGGAAACACTGGAGTGCAAGAACAGCTCCCAGCCCCACCCACCTCTATGGTCCGTAGGCAGTCCATGCTGGGCATGGGATTGAGGCCAAGGGACATATCCATGTGAGAGAGCTCAGAGCACAGCAAATGACGGGTACCACTCCTACACAACCGGATACCCAAGATCCTCTGTGAAAGAACAGAGCTGCATGCCCCACCCTGGAGGAGGCCTAGGCCTCGCCCACTACCCTGACTGTCTGGGCCTCTTTAACAGTGCAGCAGTTAAATCTACCACCACTACCACCACCAAAAGTGCCAGGGTCCCTGTTACTGCTAAGAGGGCACATGAACTGCCCTAGCAGTTCAGACACTAGCAATGCCTGGGAGACACTCAGGTTATCTTGAATTGTCAATGTAGTGACAGTGCACCAAGAAAATAGGAGGAGAAAACTTGAGCCAACTCATCCTGTGAAGTTCTTGAGGATGTGATCATTTAAATAAATCAATAGCATCTCTATATAGTAGCAACCGTCGGCTGAGGAAAAAAAAAATCCTAACACCTTTCACAACAGCAGCAGGAGATGCTTGCTCTGATAGGATCGCTCCTGTATAGCTCAGGGGTGGATTTGTAGGAAACGTATACGAAAGACAGTAACAAAGGGTTCCAAGAGACAGGTGGGATGATGCCCCCATGACATCCATCCTGAACCCCCAGAGTCTGTGAATATATCCCCTTAGGTTAGCAGTTCCCAGCCTGTGGATCATGACCCTTGGAGATTACATATAGATATTTGTATTACTATTTATAACAGTAACAGAATTACAGTTATAAAATAGCAACAAAAAATAATTGTATGTTTGGGAATCACCACAACAGGAGGAACTCTATTAAAGGGTTGAGAGTCACTGCCCTAGACAGTGAAGGGGACACCATGATGGTGTGTGGGGACCAACCTGAGTGGCATGGGGAGACAGGGGTCCCCATAAGAGAAAGACAAATGATAGGTGGGAAGTGAGAAAATTTGAGCTCAGTAGAGGCTTTCTCTCTTGCCACAGGTGGGATTTAACTCTGGAGCTCGGGGCCAGATACTCAGGGTCACACAAACTTGCATTGAGTCAATAGCTTTCATGTTCTTGTCGTCTGAATTGGAAAAATGAAACTCACAGACACAGGCGGATGCGTTCAGAAAGGAGTTTTAGATCCTAAAATTAGTTCACTAGTGGGAGCTTCGTAGAAAGAAGACAGAGCTCCCATAAGGCAGAAACAGGTATCCAGAGGTGGGCTAGTCTGAGGGTCTTCAATGGACTCAGCAGGAACGAGGGTGGGGCATGGGGAGGTGCTCAGTCCAGTTAACCCATCCACAAAATGTCTATCCTGATGCTCCCCTTAAGTTCCCATATGCTCATGACAGTGGTCCTCATTTAAGGGAAGAGAAACAGATAGCAGAACACCCACTCTGACATCCCTCGGCTCCTGCCAGGGAAAACCAGGACACTTCTGTTTCTGTCTGAGAATCTTTAGAGGTTGCCAGTAAGCTGCCCCAATGTGTTCCTAACCCGGTTTTCATCAGTCAGAGGAGCAGTGGACGGAGAATCTCGGTCTCCTACATGCCTGCCGCACTGGGAAGGAAAGGATGGAGGGAGGGAAAGAGAGAAGGGAAAAGAGAGGAAGGGAGGGAGGGAGGGAGAGATAGTGTGAGAGGAGACTGAGAAAGCAAGAGCAAATAGGACAAGAGAATGTCAAAAACTGAAAGAAGTGGCCTGTGCTTCAGACCTTGAATGCCCCTGGGAGCCATGTGTTGATGCTTTGGTCCCCAGCCTGAGGGACTATTAGGAAGTGAACTTTTAGGAGGTGGGCCTTTAGTGAAAGGAGGTTGGGTCATTGTGGGTTTGCCCTCAAGTGGACATTGTGATCCCAGTCCCTACTTCTTGACTTTGTTTCCCACCATCATAGGATGATTAGTCACCTTCCCCACAGGCCCCCATCATGCTTTGCTGCCTTGCCACAGACCCAAACCATGAAGCCCAACCCACCATGGGTTGTAGTCTCTGCCATTGTGTACCTTCTCTCGTCTGAATTGATTCCCTTCAGGTATCGTCATGGTAACAGAAAGCAAACAGGATGCCAGAGGCAAGGTCAAAGGAAAGGGAACTGGTGAGTGTTGTACGGTCAGTTTTGAAGACAGAGGAGAGGGTGGTGAGCCCAGAGATATAGGTCCGCTAGAAGCTAGGAAGGGTGGGAGCTGGGTTCTTTCCCAGACCCAGTGGGGGAGCATGCTCTGCTCCAGCCCTCTGGCCCCTGAACTTAAGAACTGAGCATCACTGTTTACCACTAATCTTAGTTAAAATTACCTTGGTACACCAGGAGTAGGGAACTAGCATACTTGGTCCTAAAGAAGGTCCACTCCATGGGAGATAAGCAAGGCTTTTGTTTAATACGACAATGTGATTATAGAATCACTTTGATTAAACAGGCTGACTGGAGAATCCTGCTAGAGGGCAGCACTCCTACCAACCTTGCAACCTCAAATGAAATCTGGTGTGTGCGTGTGTGTGTGTGTGTGTGTGTGTGTGTGTGTGTGTGTGTGTTACAGTCTCATCCCCTCTGCTCATAAGGTGATCAGTACCCAAGAGATGAAGCTGTGTCTCCTGCCAAAGCAGAGAATCTGGGCCTGGTTTCTGTTTGCTATAAGACTCACAGCATGAACTGCCTCCCTGGGGTGGGTGTGCCAGAGAAGGGTGGTGCATCCTCATGGGAAAGCCAGAGCAAGCCTTGGGATGGTGAGGGAGTTCTGGGGCTCCAGGAGGGAGTCTGTGCAGTCACAGAAGACTATAGGGCTAAAGAGGCCCCAGGGAACAGAGGGTAGGTGGGGTCGACTAGGGCTTGACCATATGGGGATGGCAGTAGGTAATGGGATAAATGACAGGAGGAAGGGAGGGGTCCAAAGAAGAACAGATAGGTGAGAGCCTACCAGGAAGCCAGATCTAGGGTTGGCCCAGAGGGTCAGAAAACATCCTGGGTCACCCAGGGGAGCTGTCCAGGACACTGGCCTCTGGGTCCAAGGGAAACATAGGCACACAGCACCTGTGATCACCATGTAAAGTTAAGAAAAGCCTTGACCAAGGGTGTAAGAAACAAAGGGGCAGGAGGTAGAGGACAGACTTTGGGAGGGCTGGGCATACTCATGAAGAGAGTGGAAGGGCCCTCACTACCCTCTAAGCTACAACCCAGGCAATTGAGGCTTTCTAAGAAGACGCCTCCGTCCCTCCAGTCTTTAAGGAGAAATAAAAAAGCTTAATTACTTCTTAAAAATTCATTTGATGCTTTTATATTTAAATATTAACCAGGAAGGAAGCTATACACCTACAGCTAGAAAATGTCAGAAGAAGAGGGGTGGGGGAGAGGGAAGGTCACCTTTGCTGAGGGGTTCTTTCTTCCTAGCAGGTCTCTCTCCCCTGATTCTCAGGGCTTAGGGATTGGCTACTGTCTTAGTTGGATTTTTATTGCTATGAAGAGACACCATGACCCTGGGAACTCTTAGAAAGAGCAGCATTTAATCAGGGATAGCTTAGTTTCAGAGGTTTACTCCATTGTTTTCATGGCAGGAAGTATGGCAATACACAAGCCAACATGGTGCTGACAGAGCTGAGAGTTCTACATCTTGATCCACAGGCAACAAGGGGAAACTGTGCCACACTGAGGGAGCCGAGAGTTCTACATCTTGAACCACAAGCAGCAGAAGGGGATGTAGTGTAACACACTGGCATACCTTTTTAACACGGGAGACCTCAAAACCCACCCTCACAGTGACACCCTTCCAACAAGACCACACCTACCCCAACAAGGCCACACCTCCTAATACTGCCACTCTTTATTGGCCAAGCACTCAAACACATGCATCTATGGGGGGGTCATACCTATTCAAATCACCATAGCTATTTGAATCTATGCAAGTTCTAGATAGAACTTGAGTCATCAAGGGCTAAGGCCAGGAAGAATGTAGCTCCCATTGGGCCGCAGCACCCATACCCTAGAGCTAATGCTCACCATAGAGCAGTCACCAAAAAAGTAGAGGAAAGTCATCTCTACACACAAGTCCAGAGCTGGTACTGTGGTGGGAGAGAAGGGAAAAGAGACAGGGACAAGATTAATACACATAAAACAGCCATTTGGCCAAGGACTGGAATAATTAATAAATAGAGACATATTAATAAATAGAGCATGCCCAGGAAAAGCCTGAGTGTCATGTAAATGCACTACCAAGAGTCATGGGCCTTGTGACTCAGCACTTTTGAACAGATGGCTTTCCCCAGCTTACTTGCCTTGCCTGCCTACTGCCATGGCTTCCCGGCCATGATGGATTATAGTCTCCTGAAAGTGTTAGATAAAATTAGCCCTTTCTCCCTTAAGTTGTTTCTATCGGTACATTTGACCACAGCAAAGGAAACTAAGACAATAGTCATTGTTCACTGGCTCACCACTTCTCAGCGGTAAGAATACTAAAAGTTCGTTCTTCCAGCAAATTTGCAATATACAATACGTGTATATCTCCTTCCTTTTACTACCCGTCTACTGTGTGTCTGAGTCTGTGGCACAGATGGATCTGGAGGACAGGACCCCAAGTGAAATGAGCCTGGGAGAGAAGTATCATATAATCACAGTCTCACGTGGAATCCGAAAAGTTGATTTCATGATTTTAATTTTTCATCAACTTTGTTAAGACATAATTCACATACAATTTTTATTTATTTTTTATTTTTCATATTTTATTTATATTCTAATTACGTTATTTAAGTTATTTACGTGGGAGTACCTTCTTAGAACTCTTTTTTTTTTTAAATTAGGTAATTTCCTCAATTACATTTCCAATGCTATCCAAAAAGTCCCCAATACACTCCCCCCCCCCAGTCCCCCACCCACACACCCCCACCCCTTGGCCCTGGCATTCTCCTGTACTGGGGCATATAAAGTTGGCAAGTCCAATGGGCCTCTCTTTCCAGTGATGCCTACTAGGCCATCTTTTGATACAAATGCAGCTAGAGACAAGAGCTCTGGGGTACTGGTTAGTTCATAATAATGATCCACCTATGGGGATGCAGTTCCCTTTAGCTCCTTGGGTACTTTCTCTAACTCCTCCATTGGGGGCCCTGTGATCCATCCAATAGCTGACTGTGAGTATCCACTTCTGTGTTTGCTAGGCCCCGGCATAGTCTCACAAGAGACAGCTATATCTGGGTCCTTTCAGCAAAATCTTGCTAGTGTATGCAATGGTGTCAGCATTTGGAAGCTGATTATGGGATGGATCCCTGGATATGGCAGTCTTTAGATGGTCCATCCTTTCTTCACAGCTCCAAACTTTATCTCTGTAACTCTTTCCATGGGTGTTTTGTTCCCAATTCCAAGAAGGGGCACAGTGTCCACACTTTGGTCTTCATTCTTCTTGAGTTTCATGCATTTAACAAATTGTATCTTATATCTCAGGTATCCTAAGTTTTTGGGCTAATATCCACTTATCAGTGAGTACATATTGTGTGAGTTCCTTTGTGAATATGTTACCTCACTCAGAATGATGCCCTCCAGATCCATCCATTTGCCTAGGAATTTCATAAATTCATTCCTTTTAATAGCTGAGTAGTACTCCATTGTGTAAATGTACCACATTTTCTGTATCCATTCCTCTGTTGAGGGGCATCTGGGTTCTTTCCAGCTTCTAGCTATTATAAATAAGGCTGCTATGAAAATAGTGGAGCATGTGTCCTTCTTACCGGTTGGAACATCTTCAGGATATATGCCCAGAAGAGGTATTGCTGGATCCTCTGGTAGTATTATGTCCAATTTTCTGAGGAACCGCCAAACTGATTTCCAGAGTGGTTGTACCAGCTTGCAATCCCACCAACAATGAAGGAGTGTTCCTCTTTCTCCACATCCTCGCCAGCATCTGCTGTCACCTGAATTTTTGATCTTAGCCATTCTGACTGGTGTGAGGTGGAATCTCAGGGTTGTTTTGATTTGCATTTCCCTGATGATTAAGGATGTTGAACATTTTTTCAGGTGCTTCTCTGCCATTCGGTATTCCTCAGGTGAGAATTCTTTGTTCAGTTCTGAGCCCCATTTTTTAACGGGGTTATTTGATTTTCTGGAGTCCACCTTCTTGAGTTCCTTATATATATTGGATATTAGTCCCCTATCTGATTTAGGATAGGTAAAGATCCTTTCCCAATCTGTTGGTGGTCTGTTTGTCTTATTGACAGTGTCTTTTGCCTTGCAGAAGCTTTGCAACTTTACGAGGTCCCATTTATCGATTCTCGATCTTACAGCGCAAGCCTTTGCTGTTCTATTCAGGAATTTTTCCCCTGTACCCATATCTTCGAGGCTTTTCCCTACTTTCTCCTCTATAAGTTTCAGTGTCTCTGGTTTTATGTGGAGTTCCTTAATCCACTTAGATTTGACCTTGGTACAAGGAGATAGGAATGGATCAATTCGCATTCTTCTACATGATAACCGCCAGTTTTGAAAATGCTGTCTTTTTTCCACTGGATGGTTTTTGCTCCCTTGTCAAAGATCAAGTGACCATAGGTATGTGGGTTGATCTCAGGGTCTTCAATTCTGTTCCATTGGTCTACTTATCTGTCGTTATAACAGTACCATGCAGTTTTTATCACAATTGCTCTGTAGTACAGCTTTAGGTCAGGCATGGTGATTCCTCCAGAGGTTCTTTTATCCTTGAGAAGAGTTTTTGCTATCCTAGGTTTTTTGTTGTTCCAGATGAATTTGCAGATTGCCCTTTCCAATTCGTTGAAGAATTGAGTTGGAATTTTGATGGGGATTGCATTGAATCTGTAGATTGCTTTTGGCAAGATAGCCATTTTTACAATGTTGATCCTGCCAATCCATGAGCATGGGAGGTTTTTCCATCTTCTGAAATTTTCTTTAATTTCTTTCTTCAGGGACTTGAAGTTCTTGTCATACAGATCTTTCACTTCCTTAGTTAGAGTCACGCCAAGGTATTTTATATTGTTTGTGACTATTGAGAAGGGTGTTGTTTCCCTAATTTCCTTTTCTGCTTGTTTATCCTTTGTGTACTGAAAGGCCATTGACTTGCTTGAGTTAATTTTATATCCAGCTACTTCACCGAAGCTATTTATCACGCTTAGGAGTTCTCTGGTGAAATTTTTAGGGTCACTTATGTATACTATCATATCATCTGCAAAAAGCGATATTTTGACTTCTTCTTTTCCGATTTGTATCCCCTTGATCTCCTTTTGTTGTCTAATTGCTCTGGCTAGGACTTCAAGTACAATGTTGAATAGGTAGGGAGAGAGTGGGCAGCCTTGTCTAGTCCCTGATTTTAGTGGGATTGCTTCCAGCTTCTCACCATTTACTTTGATGTTGGCTCACATACAATTTTTAAAAGTGCACAACTAGAGAGCTAGGTGATAGCTCAGTGAGTAAAGTATGAAGACTTGAGTTTAATCCCTAGACCCACATAAAAATATCAGGTGGGACGGCACACACTTGTAATTTCAGTGCTGGGGAGACAGAGGCAGAAGGATCCTGGGACACACTGGCCAGCCAACCTAGTCTATTTGGCAAGTTCCAAAACAGTGAGAGACCCTGCCCCACCCCCAAAAAAGGTGTAGGGCTGGCTCCTGAGGACTGACATATAAAGTTGTCCTCTAGCCTGCACATGTACACACAGACATGTGTGCATGCATGGTGTACCTGCACACACAAACATGACCATATACACAAAAATAATGTACAATTAAATGGTTTTCAGTGTATTCACAGTTGACTAATTTTATAGCATAAATGTCATTCCCAAGAGAAAATTTGAACCCTTCCCCAGTCACCTCACCCTCTCTCCCTAGACCTAGAAAACACTAATCTGCTATTACCAGTTCTGGACAATTTGCGGACAACATCAAATCCTCAACCCTGACATGGGGTACCCACTAATGGGCAGGACATGTGCTGCAGACTTCCACAGAGGCCCTTTGTCAGTGTGGCAAGAATGCAGAATGGTCCGTTGCAGAGTGGTCTCATCAAGAAGAGTGGTAGGTTTCATCCGATGCTTTTTCTGTGTCTATTAAGATCACCATGTGGTTTGTTCCTTATTTTACTTTTTTTTTTTTAGACAGAGTCTCATCTATCCCCAGGGAAACCTCAGACTTTTGTTGTAGCTGAAGAGGACCTTGGATTCATGATTCTTTTGCTTCCACCACCCAAGGACTAGATCAGAGATGTAATGGCGTGGCAATGGCACTCATGAACTCAAACACTACGGTTGCCTATGCAGGGTCTCCACAAAACTGACCCAATAAACATTCAGTCACTGATGGAGGATAAGGTTGACCCAATAAACATTCAGTCACAGATAGAGAAGGGTTCGTGGGCCTGTCCAGGAGAGAGAATGGCAATAGAGGGCTCCTGGAGGATGAGAAATCAGTGTCTTCAGGGATATAGTTGCTGGTAATTTACTCAAGCTCCAGCACGTAGCTCTACACTCATGACCATGCAAGTGGCCCTGGTTAAGCCCAGTGGGTCATAAATGAAACAGAAGAGTAGCAAGATAGTGGGGGAGGGGGAGATAAAAGATGGTGGAGCGCTAAGTATGACCAGAATATATTATACAAATATATGAAATTGTTGAAGAATAAATTAATGTTTTAAATGTAGTATTGGAGACAGGAAATAGTTCAGAAAGTAGAATGCCTACCATACAAACGTGAAAAGCTGAGTTCAATCCCCATCATCCATGTGAAAAAGCAGGTATGCTGGAAAGGTAGACATAAGTACATCCCTGAGGTTCACTGCCCAGCCAGCCTGACCTAATCAGAAAGCCCAGGTCCCAGTGAGAAAGCCTGTCTCAGACAAAAAGATGGACAGCTCTTAGGAAGCAACACCCAAGGATGGGCTTCAGCCTACACACATATGTTGACACACATGCACATGAGCTTGCAGAAATACACATAGATACACACACACACACACGAATGCACACATACACACACATGTGCACAAACACACTTGTGAACAATAACAAAAAAAAATGTGGTATTGAATTTCCCACATACCATTGTTAAATTATCTATTTCATATTTCCAGTGTAAATTCAAAATGACCTCAAGATCTTTAAATCAATCACATATGCAAACAAGGCAGTGGGCATAGGCACCAGGCAGACAAAACTCTGGGGTAGGCATATGAGCTAAGTGCTCAAAACTAGCAATGCACCAGCCCCAGAACATGGGTACCATTGAGAAGCTAGCTCCTGGACTTATTGCTGTTTCTCTTGGCTCCACCCAGCAGGGCTTGGAAAGACCTCAGCAAGCCCAGGAGGAATCCTTGCTCTTTGTTCTTAGCCAGACCTCTCATCTGCAACTTAGCTGGGGGGGGGGGGGGTTGAACACACTTTAGAATGAAGTTTTTTCTTCCCTTTCCAGCTCTATTGATCCTGGTATAATCCATCCGAGCAAAGGACAGAATCATCACCAAAGGTTCAGGATGAACTCAGAGCCCTCAACATGGGAAAAGCTGCCCCTACTCAGAGTTCAGGGCTCCTACCTGGGGGTTGGTACTAGGCTTTCTACCCATTGCCCCCATTTTGGGCTCTTCCTTTCTGTTCTTCCATGGTCAGATGATCATGAAAAAATGGCCAGAATTTGCCTCTTTTTTATTCTGGCTGTTTCCATCATGGTTTCCATAGAAACCACCATGTGAATGTGGACAAGTAAGAAAGTAAAGATCCTTTAAAATAATGATGTTGGAAAACTCTAACACATCTATGCATCCACAGCTACCTGGTAGTTTCCATGGAAATTCAAGACAACAACAGAGCCAAATGGACCTAATGCTGGATTTCTCAATAGCCAATACTGGATGGAATGGCTTCCCCAAATCTGTTGTTTTTGTGTGTGGCTGGGTGGATTGCTCTGCCTCCTCCTCAACAAAGCATATTCCCAAATTGCAGAGAGAAGACATAAGAAGAGGAACCCCAGGAGACAGGGAAGATGGGGGCAGGCCCACAGCTAATTCCTGCTGCTGAAGTCAGACCCCAGGCAGTCTCTTCTACCCAGAACTCACAGTGGGATGCTGGGGGCACCTCAGCACTGTGTGTTTGTAGGGGTAGATCCCTGGTGGGGTATGGGGTGCATCCTACCATCTTCTACCCTTCTTTTCTAGACACTGCCACTGGTGAGCCTAGTCTAGGGGGGCCAGGAACATCAAGCTGGCCTTGCCTAAGCAGCAGCTGCATCAGAAGCTGAAGCAGGACCATAAGCGATAGACTCAGTGCTGCTCAGAATGGGATTCAAAAGCCCATTCACTGAGGAGCCATCCAGCACGTATCTGCTCAACTAGGCGTATGCCTGGGGAAGAGCATCACACAGAGCACTGCTCGGCAGTTGCACCACCCAGGGATCCCTGAGACTTTGGAGTTCTGCTTTCTAGCCAGGATTCGAGAGCTTGGAGGGAGTCCCTCAGTATCCATTAGAAAGACTACATGTTCTCTAGCCACAGAATGTTGACTTAGCAGCCTGAGCCCAGCCTAGTCCCAAAGGCCCTGCCTTGGTTTGAAAAAACAAGCACTGGGGTTCAGTTCCTGATGCTTGTGTTGGCAATATATATTAACCATATTTTAAGAGTATCATTCTGACTTTTTATGGAAAAGATAAAAATCAAACAGTATATTACTTTTGAGTGTTTTTTAATATGTAAATATATATAAATATAATATATGATGGATTTTTTCTAATTTTTTATATTTCCTTACAATTTGGTGGCTATTACTCTAACTTTAGACCCTGGCATATACTAAGTAGCTCGTCTGGGCTTTAAAAAATATGCATGGACATTTCAGTTTTTATTAGCTGAATGAGGACATTTTGAATTCTCTTAAAAGTCACCTGATTATTAAATAACAATGTTTATTTTTAAAACTAACAATTTGTTGTATCTTATTACACATTACACATTCCTAAAGGTGCGGCTCTGATGTCTGTGAGCTGTGGGCCAAGTATTCTGTTTTCAGTTCTATAGCACAGAACATTGATTAGAAATGTAAAGAGATGCCCACCTCGACGTTCTGGTTCTGTTTTTTCCAACTGATTCAGGTGTCCATTGAGTGGCGTATCTCTTAAATGTTGGGGGAGTGGTGTGTCAGAACCAATTAGCTGGCTTCTGTTTTGTCCACAGCTTAGATTTGTTCTGTTGTCAAAACTGTCCCCCCCAAATGGTGTGACACACACTCATGCAAAACTGTTAAAATGAGCATCTTTGTATTTGTATTGTTTTCAACATTGCCAAGGTGCTATGGGAAATTAAAATTACAAAATTAGAAAAAAATAAAATTATTGAAAAAAAAAAGAAAAAACAAAACAAAACAAAACAAAAGTATCTTTCCTTCCATTTAAGTAATAACCAGTCTGCCTTCCGAACGCTTGCGGTTTTCTTTGGGCAATATCCAGTTAATGCATTCAAACCAAGTAAACATCTCTCTGGCTCTTCCTTTCCCATCATAGTCACCACATTTGGTTAATGCTAAAAGACAGAAGCAATGGCATTGTGGGAAAGTCTTACTGTCACCCATGGTGTCCAGGTCTGCACAATGACATTCCATGCACCACAAAACTCACACAGAAGCCAGAGCCTTCCGTTGCACCCCTGCTGCCCAGAGGGCCTGCATATATCCTGTTACATAGACGCCAGCCTGCACCTCCAGACACAGAGGAGACTTCATGTTCTGTAAAGCCCTGTAGTGATTTGAAGAGAAATGTTCCCTACAGCCTTAGGCATTTGAACACCTAGTCCCTAGTTGGTAGCACTATTTAGGTAGGTTTGGATGGTATAAGCTTACTGGAGGAAGTATGTCACTGGACTTGGGCTTTGAGTGTATTAATGCTTGTCTGCTTCCAGCTTGATCTCTCTGCTTCATGCATGCAACTCAAGGCCTGGGTGCTCAGCTTTCTGATCCTACTGCTCTGCCTGTCTGCTGTCTCCTGCCCACACCATTAGAGACTTAACCCTCTAGAACCTCAAGCTATAATAATGTCTTTCTTCTTTTTTTATTAGATATATAAATACATATATATATACATTTCAAATTTCAAATGCTATCCCGAAAGTTCCCTATACCCTCCCCCTGCCCTGCTCCCCTACCCACCCACTCTTGCTTCTTGGTCCTGGCATTCCCCTGTACTGGGGGCATATAAAGTTTGCAATACCAAGGGGCCTCTCTTCCAGTGATGGCCAACTAGTGAGTTGCCTTGGTTGTGGGGCTTATCACAGCAGCAAAGTAGTAATTAATACATCCTCTGCATCCAAATACAGAGGAAGGGTCAACCTTGGAGTTCCACTCTCTTAGTATTTGGCCTCACCCCAGCCACTGCACCAGGGTCTTCTAGGGCACCCCATCCTCAGGGTGATGTAGGACAGAATGCAGCAAGGTTGCCTGTCGGTGCCTGCCATTCTCTTAATTCAAAACCCAGATGACTGAGAGCCATCAGGACTGTTAAGAATTACCCTTAATGAACACATACTCTTATGTATGCCATGCACTGTTGCCAATATCATTTCAGCTCCTAAGGATCAAAAGAGAGAGAAAAAAAATGTCCTCATCTCAAGGCATGGGATATGAATATAAATTTAGGTGGAACTATGAAGACGACCTTTAGGGACAGACAATACCAATGGATGGCAACGTTTATGAATCACAAGAGTGGGTGAGTGCCTAGCCAGCCTGAGTGGAAAGGCTGGCAGCTGTGTCAGGACCGTGTGCTCTACATCTGCTGGCTTGGCACTTGTCTCTTGACCGCACACCTTGCACTGGTGCTGAGCTAGAAGGTGCCCACAGAGGGCTAGGGACCCTGAGAATGTAGCACAGCAGCAAAGTGGATGGGCAGGGTCTGAGCAGGACTATGTGGTTACTGTGTAATGTTGTGATTGACAAAGGTAGGGGGCCCAAGTGGGTTAAAGGGGATCTAGACAGGTAGGGATCATAGAAGACCCCCAGCGGTTACAAGAATCCTGACACCCTAAAGACAGGTGCTTATCCCTAGAAAAGGAAAACCTGTCTCTGACAGGCAGATCACAGACTACATGAAATGTACCACAAAGCACCCCATAGAGTTGGCAGGCTGAGCTAGAGGCAGGAGGTAGCCCTGGATCATCAGCTGCCCCAGATCACAGCAGGAGACTTGGATAGAGTGTAGGCACAGCAGGATTCCAGTCTCAGTCACTCTGAAAAGGTAGGATGGACGCTAGAGGACATGAAACCAGAGTGGGATGCTCTGCAGGAGTCAGGAGCAGATCCATGGTGATGTTTAAATCTGCTACTCCACTGAAGAAGGTCCACAGACTTTGCCCCTGGCTACCAGATTCCAGCCCTCTCTTTTTTTCAGAGCTTACCAGCTGCTCTCAGTAGCCTGGATTGTTCCCCATGTGAACTGTGATAATTCACTGTTCCAGCATGGTAGGTACCTACAGAGATCATCGAAGTTAAACGTTTCTCCTGTCCCCACTCCCATGAGGAGCAATGAAGGAATAACAAAGATGGAGCACCAGGAAGGGCAAGGGGGGGGGGGCTTTCCTCTCATCCTTGGCCCCTTGTACCTGCTGCTGGGTGTGGAACTGGACATCCTGCCATCCCATTGTGTGACGCTGAAGCCTCCTAACCTCAGAACTCAGACCTGGAAAGGGGGATGAGGGAGAAAAACTAAAAGATGTCAGAGACATCTTCATTACCTGGAACAATTTGCCAAGGGCTGGCCCTGCTCTCTTGTGCTTCACTGCGAGGGGTCAGCTCTCTTCACCTTTCCATAATTTGTCTGATCTGAGTCCCAAGTGAGTGCACCTCCATTCTCCAGGAGGAAAGGAAAGCTCTCTGCTTAACAAGAAAGGAACAAGACACCTGTCAGAAGAGTGGGCAGAAGTTGAGAGGGAGTTCTTGGTTCTCACAGCTGGAATGATATGTGGCTACATTCCCCTCACACCCTGCCTCTCCTCCTCCTGCCTCTCCCCCCACCAGAGTACAGGGCATATCCTCTTTAAGCTAAGTCACTTCAAAGAACCTCAATCCAGCAATGTTTTGATTCTAATCATGTAAATGGCCCATGTTGAGGCCCATCAGCGAGGCCAACCATGCTTAAAGTCCCTAGGGAGGGTGAGGACCCAGGGTCACCAAGGGAGGAGGCTGCAACAGGACTGGAGAGGCATTGATAAATGGCCATCAGGCTGGACTCATCCAAGCACTGGGGCTCCCTCCTGGGGTATACAGTTCTCCTAAAGACCAATGAGATATCAGAACCTCATCACTGACTGCAAGGGATGCAAGCAAGCAGGTACTCAGCTGCAAACAGAGATCTGGAGGAGGCTTCTGGGGTAACAGAGCAGGAAGTTCCTCCCTAGATGTCCTTCTGACTGGTATACTGTGTTTCTGGGGCAGACTGTCCATAGCCAAGGCTCAGGACTCAGCAGACCCTCCCCCAACCCCAGCACACAGTCATTGCCTCCCAGGAGACTCGGGATGGTGATTAGTGAACACACATCTCAAAATAGAAGTGACCTTGAAGACAGTTGTGGCAGAGAGAGCCTCTTCCAGACTCTGTGAAATATTGATGGAATACCTCCCATTTTTCTTTCAGGGACAGATGACCATCCATCTGCTCTGCTTCCTGAGCCTGCTGGAGCAGGAATATCAGACCACTCAGGGTGGCTATAGCACCCATAGACACTCTGCAGTACCTCCAAGTGTCTGGGACATGCTCTCCAACTGAAACCAAGCTTCCAATCTGAGAGCTAAGTGGAAGTGGGCCACCCGGAGCAGAAGGAGAACATCCCACCTTCACAAAGGATGATGGAGTAGAGTGAGGGAAGATGAGAATAATGTGAAGAGTAGCCAGGGACACCAGAAAGCCAGCCCAGCCCAGCTCTATTGTGATGGTACAGCCCAGTTCACAGCCTCTGCCATCACAGCATGGAAAGACAGCTCAGAATGGTGACTGATAAGCAGACCTTTGCTAGTTCTGAGGGAGCTCTCTGAGTTTACTCTTCTGTAGAAGAGGGCTATGAGCAGACACACCTATTCCCATGGGCTGGCCACTCTTCCATCTTCTCCAGGGCACACAAGCATGAAAGGGACTGTCCTGGTTAGTTTTTTGTCAAATTGGCACAAGCAAGAGCCATTTGAGACGAGGAAACACACTTGAGAAAGTGCCCCCACCAGATTAGCCTTTGGTTAACCCTGTATGCCTTTTTTTTTTTTTTAAATTAAAAGATTGGTATGGGAGAGCCCAGCTCACTGTGGGCAATGCTATTCATGGGCAGGTGGTCCTGAGTTGTATAAGAAAGCAGGTTGATTAAACCACGAAGAGCAACCAAGTAAGCAGTGATCTTCCATGGTCTCTGCTTCAGTTCCTGCTCTGTGTTCCTGCCCGGACTTATTCTAATGATGGACTGTGATGTGGAAATATAAGCTGTTTTGGCCATGGTGTTTTATCACAGCCACAGAAACCTAAGTAAGTCAGGTACCAAGAATGAGGAGTCAAGCAAGCTCTCTGTCAGTGCACAGTGCCTTCCTGAGCAAAGCTGTCAGCGCAGGTAGGACAGGAACTTCACGGGAGGTGGCTGATGTTCTGCTTATCAGCATATCAGGAACTCATACAGACATATTTGCCCGCTGCAGGCTCCATCTCTTCTAAAACATTTTTCCCACTGGAATTCAGGTCTCTAGACACTAATACCTGCTATCATCCTCCAGCCAAACCCAAGAAGAGACTGCTTCCTCCGGGGACTGCAGCTCCTGGACAAGGGACCACACAGGCCCCATCTGACTGCCTCCCACTACAGGCTAATGAAAAGCAGAGAGGCAACTGGCTGGCCCACTGTTGTACCCCAGCTTCCGCAGACTGCTTGCTATACAAATAGTTGGCACTTAACAGTACTGATCACATGGATGAATAAATGCTTGAGTAGATTTTTTAGGAGTCGGTGTGTTTGGTGTATGCATGTGTGTAGCCCTGAGATGAGTGGAACTGAGCAGAGGGCAGAGGTGAGCACAGCCTTGGTAGGAAAGACACAGGACTGACCTTACCCTATGACCCTGCAGATATAAAGACAAGTTCCTTTTTCAGAAGACTCCATGTTCAAATGGCACCTTCCAGATATAAGCAGCTAAAAAACACACACCTATATACAACACACACATACTCCTACACAACAGGCATGCAAACACCAAACACACAAACAATATACCACACAGGTATGTGTATACATACACACATATATGCATACACTTATATATGTGTGTGTGTATGTATGTGTGTGTGTGTAACATATACACATAATATACACATATTAACAAATACATAACAGCTAGATGGTAGTGGTGTATGCCTTTAATTCCAACACTTGGGGGGACAGAGTCAGGTGGATCTCTGAGTTCAAGGTCAGCCTGGACTACAGACATGGCTACACAGAGAAACCCAGTCTCAAAATACCAAACACAAAAAACAAAAAGAAACAAAAAACCAAATATATAACAGACAGATACACATACTTAAAGCATATCACATGTAACACATATATACATAGATGTTATATCATGCATGCACAGGAACACTACATGAATCACATGTGTCTTCACATGTACAATAAACATAAAACATATTCCCACATAATATACATCCCATCACACTGTACCTGAACATAATATAATACTCATATATACCAAACATGCATATATGTACCACATAGCGCAAACACACCGTGTGTGTGTGTGTGTGTGTGTGTGTGTGTGTGTGTGTATACACAGCATGTCAATAACACAAACAACACACACATACAGAAAACGCATGCATACATGCACATGCACAGACCACATACACAGTCTGAACCAAGACATCCCCTGGGCTGGCCTTCAACTCTGCTGTGCTTCCTGTGGGAGGTAGCTCTCTGATTTCTTCTGTCTGAGTGTCCTCCCCAGAGCTTCAGGCCTCATAGCCACACTGTCAGATGTGGGCTAGTTCTCTAGTCCTCTGTCTGGGCCAGGAATCACATAGCCCAAGAGCAGTTACCAGAGCTGGATTTCTGTTGACAGCATTTGGGCACTGGTTATTCAGAGAGTCCGTGGGGAACGTCTGTTCTG
Organism: Mus caroli; assembly: GCF_978045245.1. NCBI lineage: Eukaryota > Metazoa > Chordata > Mammalia > Rodentia > Muridae > Mus > Mus caroli. Next base: position 6,879,758 of record NW_028227263.1, on the reverse strand, counting down.
AAAGCAAATATCTGTAGAAAGGGGCTTCCTTGGCCATACTGTCAAGATGGACAAGAAGAAAGCAGATCCTGCTGTCCCTTCTGCACCCAAAGTCAAATCACATGGCTCAATTGGCTCCGTGATTTGCCAGTGAAGGTAGTACCTGATATCTATAGATGATATAACCGACTCTGCACAGACTACTATCTCCCAGTGCTAGAGACCCAATGTCTGTTACAGGCCTCGCTGGCTGAAATCAAGTACAAGTATTGGCAGACACTTGAAATCAAGGTTTCCTTCTGGAGCTCGCCTGAGATGGCATGACCCAGCATGTGCCTTCTCCAGCCTGCAGGGGTCACTGCGCCTCTTGGTTCACAGTTACTTTTCTTTGTTTTCAGAGACAGCAACATAGCAAATCCTACCTTGCTCTGACAATGACTGGCTCTCCAGCTCCACTGTCCATGTGTAGGGACCCATGTAATTCTGTAGGTCACCTGGGCAATCCAGGAAAATAGCCCCAAGTCAAGGTCAGCTGATCAATAATCCCTGTGCCCCTTCTTCAAGCTGCCTAATATGCACACAGCTCAGGTAAGGCTTCTTCGCGCCATCCCACGCCCCCTACACATCTGCTTCTCGGGAGATATTTGCTGACTGATTTTTCAGAATTTGACAGGAATTTGTCCCAAGTAGGCAATTTGCTGGTGATTACAGTTATCAAGCAAGAGAACCAGGATTTGCACAGAAATTGCAGGCCCCTCTTCTCACCAGTGACATGAAGGTCTCTTCCGGGAGGAATGAACCCATATGGGGATGGTTCTGCCCTCAAGGCAACAGCTACCAAGGTAGTTTTCAGATCTTATTTTGAACCTGTCGTCAGAGTGATGCTCTTGTCTCCACTCCCAGTACCTCCTCTGCTGCAGGTGCAAATAAAACCACAAAAGATGTAATAATGTAGCCTGCTTTCCAAAGATAAGGGGCAGAAAGGGAAATATTGCTGGTCAGAGCTGAGAAGCCACAAGCCTGCAGAACCACGAGACTAAAACTCTGTGGTCTGATGCGACCAGTAAATGTACCGAATCACCCAGGATGGAAGGCGATGGCCGAGCTTTTCAGCTGCTGATGTCCACTTGGGCTTCAGCATTCACCACTCTGGGTTGGGACAAGGAGCTGTGACACATGGAAATGTCAAAAATGAGCAAAGCACTATTGTCGACATTGGGATAGATGTCCAGGTCACGGTGCTACCGTCCCAAGACGAGCTGGCTCCACACAGAAGGCCAGAGCTAAGCCACTACAAAGTGATAAAGGAGTAAGAGGCAGGGTAAGAGAGGACACAAAACAACAAAGACCAACAGAAACAGAGTCCCTCACACTAGAAATGAGCCCCCAAAATCAAAAGTAGAAAGAAAAAACTGTTGGTGTGGTATTGAGGAGGAGGGCACAGATTTCTGCTTCAGTGACACACCACCACCACCACCACCACCACCACATTCCTGACCGAACGTGAAGAGCAAGCATGGTATTAGAATCTGAATCTAACAGCATGGCCAGAATAGCCATGGAAATACAGAATCAGAAAATGAAAAGAAGCCAGGGCCACTGGCTCTGTCCCCAAGGTTGTGGGCCAAACCAGGAAAAGAAGGGGATGAGGGATTCTCTCTGAAAGGCCACAAGAGAGCTCAACAGGTAAACGAATTTGTACCAAGCCTGACAACAGAGTTTAATTCAGCAAATCTATGTGGTGAAAGATAAGAACTAATCCCTACAGATTGCCTTCTGACCTCCATATGTGCCCTATGTTTCATGCACACAGAGACACAGACACATGGACACACACAGGCACAGAGACAGACAGACAGACAGACGACAGACAGACAGACACACAGAAACACAGAGACACACATACAAATAAATGTGAAATTATTTTTTTAATTCTCTCTGGAGGAACACAATTTTTTTTATTAGATATTTTCTTTATATACATTTCAAATGCTATTCCGAAAGTTCCCTATGCCCTCCCTCCGCCCTGCTCCCCTACCCACCCACTCCTGCTTCTTGGCCCTGGCATTTCCCTGTACTGGGGCATATAGAGTTTGCAATACCAAGGGCCTCTCTTCCCCGTGATGGTCAACTAGTCCATCTTCTGCTACATATGCAGCTAGAGATATGAGCTCTGGAGGTACTGGTTAGTTCATATTGTTGTTCCACCTATAGGGTTGCAGACCCCTTCAGCTCCTTGGGTGTTTTCTCTAGCTTCTCCATTGGGGGCCCTTTGAGAAGAACACAATTTTAACGCAAGTTTCAGAGTACTTCCAGTTGGGAAGACGAGCTGTTCCAACAGTGCATACAGGAATAGATTATCGTAAGTGATTAGGAGGGGCGCAAAAGTGGATTCAGTAAGACTTTAGATATTGGAAATATCAGACATGCAATATTAAACTTTTAGTATGTTTTAAAATTTTAAAGGACATTTAAGAAAGAAGCCTACATATATTAACAGGGAACAAGATGATTTGAAAAATAATAAAACCAGTAAAATATGAGTGAAGTAGGAGCATATTGAACTGAGTTTAAGAGGGAGTGAGCTGGGTATGCCAGAAGCTATCCAAACACGTGTCCCAGAAAGACACAAAGGCAGAAGCATGGATGGGAAAGGCAGTCATACCGCAGCTCTATCTAAAGATCATGTGCTTGGATTTTTTAAGGGAAGCAGACAGGAAAAGAGGCCATGTTTGAAGAGATAACGGTTGATAATTCACAAGACTGTGAAAAGATATAATTATCAGATCCTAAAATATCCTTGAATCCCAATCAGTTATAAATACAAGACCCACACCCTAATACATGAGTGCAAACTCAGAAAATAAGAAAAGCATGAAATCACCCCATCCCCACATATCAAGAAGCAATGACCCTCGAACCAGACTAACTCCTCCCAGCAGCAAAGGGGGAAAGTAAAGCCCACTGAACAAGCCACTCAAAGTTCCAAGAACAAGTGACTTTCATCCTAGAACTTCACCAGTTCTAGAAGTATCTAGAATGGAGATAAAAAGAGATATTTCAAGCTGGTCACCATGTGTATTGCTTATGTAGCAGAACCCCACCCACCCACCCTTGACAGGTGACACACTCATGATTCAGAGCTTGTTGTGCAGTGAGCAGCCAGGCATCTTCTGCTGGCTCCTTCCTTGTCTGCATCCAGCAGGCAGGTAATCAACCCTGTGAGATCTTGAGTGGCCCTATCAAATGTGTGCTCATTTCACAGGCTGATGGCTAGGAACCTCTGTAGTGAGAATGTTGGTTTCTTAAAAAAAAAAAAAAAAAAAAAAACCCAGTTATGTTATGTGAATATGTTTTTGTTTTAATCCCAGGTGTGGGATAAGAGTCTGCTTCACAGCAGATGATTGTGTTTTGCCTCATGCACTAGCAAGGGCATGATTTTTGCCAGCTGCCAGTTTAATTCTGGGGACTATGGAGAGTCCAGAAAGGGCCTGTAGTGGCTGCTACTCCCCCCAGCTGCTGGTCCCTGGTGGTTCCTTGTTTTGAGTTTTATCAAATGGTCGAGAGCAAAGAGATGAGAAGAAAAATGTGGAGATATTCTATAGACAACAATTGTATTTTTCCCCAAGAAACCCAATGCAGCAGGAAGTAGTCTAAAGAGACCTATGCCTCCTCTCCTCTCTAACCTTCTTTCTCTCCTACCTAGTGTTAGGGGTTTAGAAGGGATTGTGCTGGAATAAGGGTTGGAAGGGTGGTAGATATAAAAAGGCTAAGCAAATACACCAACAGGCCTCAGCTCTCCTCTTTGGGCTTTTTATCCTTGGGGCACCTGACCGGACTCATGTCAAGTGGTATGAGTTAAAAGCATAGAAAAGTATATGTTCCACTGCCCTGTGGGTGATAACATCCATCACATCACCTAACAGTTCCAAGGGATGGAGAGATGGACCAGGAAAGGGGAAGAACTTGGGGCAATTTTGCAGCCTGTTGCATATTGAGAAAACTCAAGCAAGGGGAGCTAAATACATAGTTTAGGTGAAGGGTGAGGACCCAGACTGAAGGTCCAGGTGCCAAACATTACATGGATAAGACAGCAAGTCCAGGGTGATATAAACAGACCTCGCATGGGAAGCAAGGTCTGAGGTGATGGGTGGTACATTAGTCAGGGTTCTCTAGAGTCACAGAACTTATGGGTGGTCTCTATATAGTAAAGGAATTTATTGATGACTTACAGTCTGCAGTCCAACTCCCAACAATGGTCAGCAGCAGCTGTGAATGGAAGTCCAAGGATCCAGCAGTTGCTCAGTCCCACATGGCAAGCAGGCAAGGGAGAGAGAGAGAGACTCCCTTCTTCCAGTGTCCTTATATGGTCTCCGTCAGAAGGTGTAGCCCAGATTAAAGGTGTGTGCCACCACACCTTTAATCCCATATGACATTGAACTCAGAGATCTCTCTGATTTAATCTTCTGGAATCCATAGCCACTATGCCTCAAGATCTCCATGCCAAGATCCAGGTCAGAAACTTCTATCTCCCAACCTCCAGATTAGGGTCACTGGTGAGCCTTCCAATTCTGGATTGTAGTTCATTCCAGATATAGTCAAGTTGACAACCAGGAATAGCCACTACAGGTGGGAAGATTAGGGACCAAGATGCACAAGGATGGTGGGGGAATAATCCAGAAAGCACTAAAAGACTATAGCTCCCTGGAATAGAATGGGGGTAGTTGTGATTAGCTCTAGAACATGAGGGAACTCATACACTAAGAGGGCAGTGTAATATCAACAACAACTTTGTTGCCTATGGTGATAAAACACTAACCAAAAGCAACCTGTGAGGAATGGACTTATTTCATTTTACAGTTCCCACTCACAATCCAGCACAGGAACTTGAGAAGAAGCCAACACAGGAGCTGGGGAAGCAGGGCAGAAACTTGGAGGCAGAAACTCAAGCAGAAGTCATGAAGGAATACATCTTACATGCTTGCTCTACCTGCTGTCTTATACAGCCCAAGACCTCCTACAGTGCACTAAACCCTCCCACACCAACCATTAATCAAAGAAATCTAGTGAAAACATTTTCTCAGTTGAAGTTCCTTTTCCTAGATGAAGGGACTGGAATCCACAATACCTTCAAAAGTATGCTACAATGACCTAAAGACCTCCCTGTTATCTACACTTCTCAAAGGACCCAATGTCTTCCTGCAGTCCCATGGGCTGGGAACCAAGTCTCATTTAACACACAGAAAACGCTAATACCATTGCAGCAACCATGGCCTTTGTTGAAGGTACACGCCAGGAGTGAGAAGCAGCTTTCTAGATAAGTCTTCTATTCAGGATCTTTTGACTGCAGTGCACCATGCCTAGTGTCGACCTTTGCTGAATGTTGCTCTTTTGCCAGGGCCCATGCCAGGTTCCGGGGGCAGAGAGGCAACAAGCACAGCCTTGTCCTCAAGTTGATGACATCCCTGCTGAGAAAGGATCCAAACTTAACTTCATAAACTCAGCTAATTATTCTTATGCATGCATTCCTCTAATTTCTGCTCAAATTGGGCTCACATGAGCGTTGACTTTGCAAACATCCTTTCTAGTCCTCACCGAGCCTTTGATTCATTTGAGTGGCCTCAAAGATCAAGCAGAGCCATGGGGTCAACCTATGTCAGCACGAAGGGGCTCATTTCCATTCTATGTCTGCCTCTCACTGGCTGTGGGACTTTGGATAAGGTACCCAGCCCCTGTGATTTCAAGTTGCCTTACCTGTTCATTGCTTACACAGTGAAGAAGAGTTTGGCCAGTACATGTGAATATCAGAGTCAGATCCTGGGGTCTCAGGTAAAGCATCCCTCATCAGCTTTCCTACCACCATGAAACTAGGATATAAGCAGAGGAGCGGGGTTCCCCAAGCAACAGAGCTAGAAAGCTCTTGCCCAGACCTTTGTCCTATATGACCAAGCTTCAGGCCCATGTTTAGCTTGCATCACCCTCAGATGTACAGACAAGTGCAAGCAATAAAGATGGGAAAACTCTCCATCTTGCATCTGCAGAGGAGCAGTGCTCTTCCCCTCCTCTCCATGAATTCACAGCCATCTGGAACTGAAACAGGTCTGTAGGCATCAGCCTGTGGCCCTGCTCCATGCACAGCCATTATTCATATGGAACAACAGACATATTTCACAGCACACTGCTATTGATCCTATCATAATAAACTCCCTGTTTGGTTTCATTGGGTCCCATCAGATCCATTCATCAATAAGGTATTGTCTTTTTTAAAAAAGTTCAGATTCCAGCATTGTAGAGGGACCGTCGAAGTCATTTCAATCCTCCTGATTTAGTTCTAATTCTCTTCTTAATCCTTCAGACCGAACCCACTCTTGGTCTGTTACAGGTAAAACCAAGGTCGCTGGGTAAGTTCCAGGCTCCTTCTGCCCGTTGCCTTGCTGCTTCAGAAGTCCACAGGGTTTGAGTAAACAAAGCAATAAATGCAAATGGATCGGCCAGCTCTTTCATGTGTCAAGTGTGAGATTATCTTTAGACATCCCCTTGGTTTCCTCCAGCCTAGTGTGAACGCCCTGTGGAGAACTTATCTCTCTGCCACAAGTCACAGAGGGAGCCTGGACTCCATCACAGCACTGATGCTCGGGGAAATACAAGAAATCATTAAGATATCCCAGGCAGGGCATCACCAAGGCAATGTTTGGTATTGAAATCATCCTTTTTGAGATAATCTTTGGAGTTCTTCTTTAAGAAAAAAACATTGTAACAGGGTTGAAGCAATAGCCAGTCAGCAAAGCTCCAACTTTGCAATCATAAGAGCCTGAGTTTGAGCCCAAAAAATCTACATGAAAAGTCAAGCATGCAAGCCCAGCACTGGGGAGGTGGAGACAGGCACATCCAACTGGCCAGCTAGCCTAGCTGCACTGGTAAGCCTCCGACCAGTGAGAACCCTGTCTAATATATGTATTGCTTGCTAGCCCATTGTGCTACTGCAGCTCTCTAAGAGGCAGATAAAATTCCTGAGGATGGTGTAGGAGGTTGTCTTCTGGATGTCTGCCTCTGCCTCTGCCTCTGCCTCTGCCTCTGCCTCTGCCTCTGCCTCTGCCTCTGCCTCTGCCTCTGCCTCTGCCTCTGCCTCTGCCTCTGCCTCTGCCTCTGCCTCTGCCTCTGCCTCTGCCTCTGCCTCTGCCTCTGCCTCTGCCTCTGCCTCTGCCTCTGCCTCTGCCTCTGCCTCTGCCTCTGCCTCTGCCTCTGCCTCTGGACCTGCCCCTGCCTCTGTCTCTGTCTCTGTCTCTGTTTCTATGTTTCTGCCTCTCTGTCTTTGTCTATGTCTCTGCCTCTGTCTCTCTCCGCCTCTGCCTCTGTCTTTCACGGTCTCTCAGTCTCTCTCTCTCTCTCTCTCTCTCTCTCTCTCTCTCTCTCTCTCTCTCTCTCACACACACACACACACACACACACACACACACTCTCACACACACACACACACACACACACACACAATTCTTAAAAGAAAAACATTGTAATAAATTAATATGGCATCCAATGCCTGCAGGGAGCGCCCTGTTGCCTGATCACCAAAGAGGACAAGGAGAGGGCTGGCACTGCAAGGACTCCTTCACAGGCAGTGAGCTCCCTGTCTGCTCACTGGCCACCAAGCCCCTGACATCATTAGAAACACAAACTTCTCCTGGATTAGTCACATTTTACCTTTCAGTCACTTTCATTTCACAGATGCTTAAAGTGATGAGTTTATCTCTCCCAAACTGGTCCTGCTTTAAGGATAGTGGTCTCAGTGGAAGAGGACAAGAAGAAGAGCCCAGGTTTCCAAGAGTGTCTGCCAAGTAACCCTGGGAGTGTGCCTACCAGCAGAGTCGCCCCTTTCTCAGCACCAACCTAGGGCTGAGCCTGGCCCAGAAGTTAGACAGATACAAAGAGCAATGTGCATGCAAATGAGGCATGATGCATATGTAGATGAGGTTGCCCCCACTGACACATAACCTTCATTAGTGGCCATGAAGTCTCAGGGCCAGTCTGCAGAAGACCTCATTCTGCAGTTACTGGTACTGGAGGAAGCCTCTGCAGAGGATGCAAGGCCTTTGTACCGACTGCTTTGTGGTGGTTTTAAGTTGGTCATTGGCACCTAACAGAGCTTACACGTACATTTCATTTCTGGAAACGACATGGCTATTGGCAAAGTTATCTCTCCCTAATAAGGAACTGAAAACTCAAGAAGCCAACTCCTGCTGCAGTTTTGTGTCAGTCGTGAGAGGCCCTGGAAGAGGCAATGACTTTCCCTAGGAGACCATGGACACTGGAACAGCTCTTGGATGTGGTCCAGAGCTGTGTAAATGGGTTCATTTTCATGCTTGAGAGACAAGAGGGCTTTTTAATAGTAATAAAACATGTGCTGTAGAATTGCAATCAACATGTGCTGTAGAATTGCAATCACCATGATTAAATAGCAACTTGCCCGCTCGGAGTCTCACTGCACCTTAAGGCGTGTTTACCAGGGTGCGTCTTCTGATGCGGACTGTGGTATCCTAACCTCCTCACCAAACTCCACCCACCTGCCCAGTGCCCTCTCCCTCAGTCAGCCAGGATCGATTCCTGCATCCCTGCCAACCAGCCTCTCTCTCCTCCAGGAACACATCGATTTCCTGAAATGAATGATTTCTGTCCGTAAACCCAAATTACCATTTCCCTCAAAGTAACACTTAAAATTTTTGTCTCCCTAATAATGTTAACATCATCCATAATGACCCTACTGGGGACACTTAATCTGATGATGTAGAGGTGGCAGAGGAACCAGTTAAAGCCCACGTTAGCCTGAGCTAGGGACTCAGACATGAGTACCAGATCACCCTGGAGCCACATTGCAGATCCTAGAAGCCTCTGCTTCTGTGATCTTCTGTAACTGTAAATGGAGACCACCTGTCCTACCTGATGAACAGCTTCTTCCTTCCAAGGCCTGGGGTCCCTAAGAATACCCTGCCTGCCTGCCTGCCTGCCTGCCTGCCTGCCTGCCTGCCTGCCTGCCTGCCTGCTTGCTTGCTTGCTTTCTGAGCTAATTCTGGGGCTCAGCTATTTGCCAGGCTCCTCTGGACACAGAGAAGGCACAGCTGCTGTGCCTCCTTCCAGAAGCTCACAGGAAAGATGTCATCTTGAGACATCAAACCACCAGCAGGAGCCAGGCAGTGGTGGCGCACGCCTTTAATCCCAGCACTTGGGAGGCAGAAGCAGGCAGATTTCTGAGTTCGAGGCCAGCCTGGTCTACAGAGTGAGTTCCAGGACAGCCAGGGCTACACAGAGAAACCCTGTCTCGAAAAACCAAACAACAACAACAAATACCAGCAGGGTCACACCATGGGCTACAGCCCAGGCACAGACCAGGAAGGTGTGGGAAGGAATCATTTACCATGGGCTGGAAGCAGAAACTCTAAGGCTAAGCACACATCACCTACCTGCAAAGCAAACCAGGAAGTTTGCATGCTTCTAAAGAGTGGGACATAGAGGATGGGGGAGGAATAGTGCAGCCTGAGAACTACTCAGTTTGGCCTGGCCAGAAACCCATCTGTCTACTTGCAGGGATAGCTGGTAGCAGAGGGGTCCTGACAGAAAGAAGGGCATTAGGCCTCTGAAGGTATGAGGACCAGAGCAGAAGATGGGCAGAGCAGCTAGCCCTAGGCCCTTCGGAGCATGGAGCAGGTGCAGATGCAAACGCAGCTTTTGCTCCAGAGAGAGTAAGAGTTTATTCTGAGCCCATTTTGAGTGAGCATGGCCCAGGAACGTGGATTCAGGTTGACCCAAATGGCATGCTTTTACTATGAAAGTGGTTATGTGAGCTTTTTATAGTAACAGAGCAAAATAAAGGCATAAATCAATGCATCAAGCAGAAGTCGTTGGTGGGGACACCAGGTGCGTGGCTTATAGAAGAGCTGGAAATCTCTGCTATGGATTTCAGATGTTATAACATCCTCAGCTTCAGTGGGTGGAAGCTAATGGTCTTCTAAGTTCATATATTCCACAGGTTTTGCCTGATAGCCTCAAAAACAGCAGGTCAGACACAGAGAACGGCCGTGAGTGGCTGTTAAGGGGATTGTGACAGTTAATCTTGGTGTCAAGTAGATTGGATATAGACTCAACTAAGAGACACATATCTAGGCTAGGCTGGGAGAACAGTTGCTAGAAGACTAACTGAGGTGGGGGAAGACCCTCCTTCCAGAATGGGCAGAACCTTCCAGCACAGCCCACATAGAAAGAAGCCTGGAGTTGAGGGAGCAATGCTGCTTTCTCCTGCCTGCCTTCGCTTCTTGCTAGTGCATCTGTCCTGTTACAGCTGTCACTGCCACTGTTGCTGATGCTGATGCTGCTGATGCTGATGCTGATGCTGATGCTGCATCCCTCCACTGACACCAAAACCCAGCTTCTTCAGCCTTTTCTACATGGACTGAAGACCAGTGGCTCTCCAGAAATCCTCCAGGACTAAAGATAAAGATAGCTCAAATTTATTTTGGCCCTTGATTTGCAGCATTCCAACTCTCCACCATCACAGTTCTCCTCAGTCAGTCAGTCTGCATCAACATTGCTGTGGCTTTTTCTGGGGCCTTCAGGACAGCACCAGGAAAGGCACCCTGCAGTCATGTGTGGAGATGCACTCAGGCAGCATACAAAACAGTCAGGCCAGGATGAAAGGAGGCTACACACAGAGGCTCTGCTCATTAGACCATGAGGCTTCAGAGCACCTGAGCCCAGCTTGGAAGCTGAAGAGCCAGAGAGTGAGACCCTGGGGTTTTACCCTGCCAGGTGGCTGCTGCTTTACCCGTGTTGTAAGCTTGTGATTTGGGGGAACTTGATCTCTCTCTCACACACACACACACACACACACACACACACACACACACACACACAAGCTGGCCTTAGACATATACTGAGCAGGTTCCCTCTGCAAACACACTATGTGTCAGTCTGCCCCTGGCACTGGGCAAAGCTTCCCAGGTCAGTGATGTGCCAGTGTTTGGGAATTCTACATTCATCTCCATCAAGGATGCTAGATAATGGATGGTGAATTCTGATCCTTGTTTGAAACACATTTTTTTTTCATTCTTGCCTTTGTCTCCCTGCAAAAATTCCAAGCAGGTGGGATGGGTAGACGGCCTCCTTCTGCGGCAGTAGAAGGAGACCCAGAATCAGACGGGCCACCATCATTCTTGAAGCATTTCCTTGAGCTGTCAGGTCCCGGGGGTAACTAAGCAGGCATACATGTCCATGCAGAAATGTAATATGATTGCCAGGCACTCATCCACTGTGCCCCACTCGAGGGCCCTGAGAGGCACAGGATGGGCCCTGGATACATGTCGATATCATTTGTTCCTGAAGAGACCTGAGACCTAGCCTGCCAGGAAACCTGAAGCTTCCTCTGTCTTGTCTGACCTTGGTACCAGTCTGAGAATGAGGTTTTCCCATGTCCTGGCTGGACCTCCTACAGTCTAAGAATGGTGTATTCCTTGGGTTGGAACAGAGGGTCCCCTCTAAGTACACAGAGAATGAGCAACAGCTAACTAGGGGTCCTATTGCTCTTCAAGGGACACACATGCTGGGAAATGGCACCTACTAGAACTCCATGGTCTCAAGGGACACAGTTACACATAGCAAGAGCCAGATAGTAGCCTTGGGATGGGTACAGCAGAAGACACCAGGGCTCTAACCCTTTGGAGACATTTAGTTTGGTGACAAGTGGCCCACTGAGTAGGCTTGCCCTGGACCTGCCAAGAGCTGGGAGTACTCATGCTCTCCCTTCTCCATGAATCTGTATCTGCCCAGGATTTCCCTGAAGGACTCTTCCACAGAGAATCACTCAGCTCAAAATGGCTTGGGCTGAGAAGCCCACCCTGAGTGGGAAGCTTGAGAGCTACTTGTGTTCTCCACAAACACGTCTCTCGTGCCTCTCTCATGAAAATGGCATTCTTGTTTAACATTGTGTTAGTCACGTCTCACTGTGAGCAACGTACCTAGCAGAAACAACTTCAAAGAAGAGAGGCTTATTTGAGCTCCCGGTTTAAAGGGACACAGTCCACACGATGAAGAAGGCATGGTGCCACCCATGAGGAAGAAGCAGGAAACAGCTTCACATGCCCTAGACCAGAAAGCAAAGGCTGGGTTGGAAGCAGGGCTGGTCTACAATCCATAAGCCTGTCCCCCAAGGACTCCCCTCCTCCAGCTAAGCTCCACCTCCTCAAAGGTTCCATAGACACCCCCCCAAAAACAGTGAGAGGCCATTAGCTGGGACCAAGTGTTCAAACTATGAACCTGTAGGGAACATTTCATATTCAAACCACAGTACTCATGAAAGATGTTTGCTCTCAGACAAATGTACAAATGTACACACACACACACACACACACGCAGCACAAAGGAACACACATGCGTGTGCTCATGCACACAAGCACAAACTTCCACACTAGCTAGCCAACTTCCCTTGGAAGCGCAATGTCTCTTGCTTTTGAGGACTGAACACACTGGCAGCCCAGCTCCCTCCAGTAGACCCATCAAATGCTCAGCTCAGCTTCACCTGCAGTGGGGGAAGATACCAGCCTCACACAAAGCCCCCCAGGAAGACAAATGACCCCAATTATGGCATCAAAGACGGTTTTGGGAAAGGGAGAAAAATTCACAACAGCTCTTTGTAGTTTGCACTCGGAGTTGCCTTGGGCCCAGACACCTGGGGCCCACGCAGCTTTGGCTTTGTGTTTCTAGGAGGACTGCTGAGCAGCGCGCACACAACTGCCACTGCGAACGGTGCTCCATCACACGCCAGGCTCTGCTCCATTTGTCTTCAGAGTGAGAATTTCTTTTAGAAACCTATCAGAAACTTGAGATTAGTTCCAGGAAACCTCCTAAACTGGTGGTACATATTGCAGTAGTTTCTGGAAGGATCCGATTGATATAGAGCAGGTGTAGATTGAGGGTAATTAAATTAGCCCCGTGTGAGGGCTGTTTGGAGGATGGCTGAGGGGTACACCTCTGCAGATGAAATGTCAATATTTTAATAACTTTCCTCGGAAATATATTGCTGTGTAATTCTCCTCAGGCTGCATTCTGAGGTTCTTCCGTCTCTCCAGATGACCAAGCTGCAGGAATTACCACTCTGGCTATAGATTCCTGCATTCTTCCCATATCCTAACTGTTTCACCCCACCATGGTGTGGGTTAGAAATACGATTAAGCTAGAGTTTGACATGTAACAGTATTTCAAATGTCATTCAGAGCTTGGGTTTCATATTTTTATCTCAGTGACTAGAGAATTAGAATGCTTTTGCTCGCACAGTCCTCTCTAAAACAGCTACAACAACAAAAGAGGGTTTGGTGTTGCATGCAAATGCCCTCCGGCCCCAGTGGGATGAACACATGTCGCTTTCTCTACAGGGAGCTTAGGCATGCTCAGAAGAGGCCAAAGTGCACAGGTCCTCCTTGGAGATGAGGTTGAGAGAAGCCGAGGAGAGAATCTGGGAGTGTTCTTCAGGGAGAACATTACCTAAGAATGTACACTCTCCATCCACCAGGGAGGGTGAGGCCCAAGAGACAGGAGATAATCCTTGTTAGAACCCTTGTGTCCATGGGCTACCACACAAAGGTCTGTATCAGACTTAAATGCCCTTGCTCCTAGCACAGGTGGTATCAAGTGAGCCCTTACTTTAAGGGTAAGGGGTGGCAACAGCATTCCTGTGTCCCAGGAACAGGAAGAACCTATAAGGCAATGAAGTGAAGTTGGAGAATTCCAGGAGAGAGGGGTCCTGGCTCTTTGGAAAGCTCTGAGAGCTTCAGGAGTCAGGGATTGTATCACAGCTTGGAGGACCAAGGTTCCAGTTCCTTGGCCAGCATGAGGACTAGGATAATAAGGAAGACTTACGACAACATAAGGTATGGGAGAACCCAACAAGGTCTCTTCCTGGGTGACAGCTACCTAGTATTCTAGGCTGCACTGTCACAAGACCCCTGGGCAGAGCAAAGCAATGACCTTTTGCTAGTTGGCCACGTCTTCCTCGCCAGGCTCTGCAGCTGTAGGGATGGAACCCACCCACCTCACCCAGAATCTCGCCCTGGCGGACAGCGCAAGCCCACTGACCTCGCAGGGTTGCTTCCTGTAGCTCCAAGACCAGTGAAGGTCTTGTTCAGTGGACGGCATGTGACAGTGGAGGTGCTGGGACAGTGGAGGTCCTATGACAGTGGAAGTCCTGCGACAGAGGAAGTCCCAGGGTAACTGCTGCTCTGCCCAGAGCAAAATTCAACAAAGAGAGCATATGTCCAACCTAAAAACTTTCTGGAGATGACACCTCAGTGATTTTCCTCAGGACAATCCTAGTTTAGAATTGCTGTTGGGGTGTCTTCATTCAGCCACTTGGATTGTTGCAAGGCAAAATAGAAAGGAACTCGCAGCAGGGTTTGCAGGAGGCTAAAAATAGCCAGAGCACCCACCAGCACAAGCTTCCAGGCAGCAGCTGCAGAGTGCCATGGATAACCTCACCTGCTTTTATTTATTGACTTCTCTCTAAGACCATCATGGACAGACAGACAGCAACATCTCCCCTGAGCGAACAGAGAGGACTGTCCTAAAACCCAGGAGGTAATGAAAGCAGACCAGCTCCTCTTCTCTGCCTCTAATCTGCAGATGGCCTGGGTGCATGACCTGGAGTCTTCCTACCTGAACCCCAGTACTCAGCCTGTCTTCTCTTGTGTCCCAAGAGGGTGACACATGGCCATGAGGGTCCTCAGGCAGGAAGTCTTTGGGCTCCAGGGTACTGCAACAAGCGAGCTTCCCTGACTGGGGATCCCTAAGCACCTGGTGTGCAGGCAGGAATGGGACCTCACTTGAGGATGTCTGGCTTCATAAGTAAGTGCTGGCCATCAAGGCGAGCCCATTGTTGTGTGTGACTGAGATTCACAACAGGGAGATGGGGGACCTACAAGAGAGGTGGAAGTCCCTGAGTCCCTGGACATAGACATCCAGCAGGCATCCTGAGTAGACACTGAGGCAGGTACCCTCAGCTCTCTCTGAATGACCCTGAGCTCGCCTTAGACATAGATCAGGGACAAGAAGTCACTGGTGAAATCCTGGTCATTTTCCTCCAATTGTGATTGACAGCTAAAAGCTGAGGACAGTGTGTTGGCTGTGGGGAGTCTAGTGTCCTAAATATACTCAGGCCATTGTCCCTTTTGTTCATTTTATCCTCCTCAGCCAAGAGGTGCACCTGCCTGTAGCCCAGGCTGCAAGTGTATGGAGTTGGGAATAAGAATCATGGGCAGGGGCTCCAGCATAGGAGCAGGTTGGAGCAAAAGCAGCAAAAACTCAGGGTACTAGGGCAAGGAAAGAGATCTAATGAATAAGCAAATGATGTGTTTGCCATCTGTCAACTGGTCGTTGGCTCCCTCTGCTCTGTTCAGCATCTTCATGATGACCACCTAGCCTGATAACAGACAATGGTGTTTTCGTGGTCCATAGAGCTATCAGGCCAACTGACTCAGACAGCCTCTCTCTAGCTGGCTTCCTCTTACTACCACACAGGGTTCCTTCAGCTCCTGCTGATCTCCTAAGGGACAGCCCATCCCAAAGTGTTCCTAGCAGCTTACTAAGGATCCTGTGGTAGGCTTCTTATCTGACCCACATGCTCTCTTGTCAGCATACACTCTCACTTGAATGTTGGGACAGCCACCATTCTCCAGGGATGCCCAGAAACGCAAGTTCACAGAGCCAGTGGCTAGGATCCATGGCTTTCCCCAAGAGGAGTGGTGTGAGTCTAAACTCTGTGGCCCACCCCCAAATTCTCAGCACTAAAAAGGAGGTGGCCCCAGGCAAACTCACCTAAGGGTAGAGCTTGTCTTTGCCTATTGTTAAGATTGGCATACCCTCACAGTACTCCCTTGGATCCGGGGCCCAACCACAGGTGTTATACATACACAACATGCCAGCATTCTGACACCAACAACATCGAAAGCTTTTGTTGTAATTCTGGGCCCAGGGAAGAGACTCTCAGGACATACCCACCTGCTGTGCATTGTATGAACATAACTCCCCATCAGTGTCTTTTTCCTGTGTCAGATTCCATTCACTTGAGCAAGAACCAATGTATTCCTATGTCAAAATCTCAGTGTCTACTGAATAGAATTTCCTAAGCAGTGACTGAGGCCAATCAGTTGCATTTCCCAGGGCACTCAATAGAGAACTTTAAAACCTCACACATAACTCTCTTTCCCCAGCCTGTCTCTAACAGCAAAGCCCCATGCTTCTCCTTGGAACACAACTACTCAATGGCCCCTGAGGTCAAATGCTGGAACAGACTGGCATCTGTAGACCCTGAAGGCTACCACATCCATTCAAGAGAAGAAGCAGTGATCAGCACCATCAAATCCCATCTGGATTTGTCCTCTTTACAAAGTAGTGATCCCAAACCTGACCCCTCATGAGAATTATTTCCAGAACAGTGAATTTTAAAGACCCTTGGCCTCTCCAGAGAAGAAGTGTGGTTTCTGAGGCCATCAAGTCAGGTGACTTCTGTGAGCCTGGGCAAGGAACTACTTTGTCTCCCTCCAATGCCTAAGTGACAACCTCAGAGGGAGACCCCATTATTCTCTGGAGAATCCTCCCAGAGCCCTTTTCTGTACTCAAGACAGTTGTTTGCCTACAAAGCTTATATGTTCTCACCTGAGACAGGGGACCTGAGGTTTTGTGAAGGATTCCCATCCTGAGACTTACAAGCAGATATAAGTTAGATGTGAACTAAGACACACAAGGCAGGTGTGAGCTGTTGCTATACTGCCTGGAGAATGGCACAGCATGGACCCCAACCACACACACACACACACACACACACACACACACACACACACATATATATCTTGGCATGGAAATCACATGGCACTGTTTGGTTTTGAAAGAGTTGTATTTCAGGTAGAAATCTAGCCTGGATTGGCCTCAGATTTTCAGAATCCAGGTCACTCCGGATTGTTGGGCTGAAAATTCGCAGTGTCCCTGGCTGCCATCCACTATATGCTAGGAGTATCTCCTAAATTTGACCACCAGAAGTGCCCCTACATTGTAGATGGTCTCTCAGAAAGAAACACCCAGCTGAGAACCCCCAAAAGAGGTGCAGGAAGGCAGGGTGTATTAGCTGGCTCTGTTTGGAGCCTGACTATTAATCTTCTTAAGATGTAGCACTCTGGGGATCTGTGAGGCTGGTCATGAACATCAGGAAGGAACAAGCTCCCAGTGAGCTTGAGATCTTGGAGAAGCCTCTGAAGGACACAAGTGAGGACATCTTGCAGTGCTGATTGTTTCTGGGGACTTTGTACTGGTTTCGAGGAACAAGACAGCCTTCCTTTCACTTGAATTTGCCAAGTCAATACTTGGTGGGCTTGATTTTTCCCACAGTAATGGGGACACAGGCAGTCTATCTATGGACTTGGAAGCAACTGTTGTTCATTTCCAGCAGAAAATGAGGAATTCATCAACATGGGTTTACGTGCATCCATTGGAGACCCACAGTGGAATGAGTAGATCCTGACCAAGGTTTTGTAGGACTCTTACCAACTAGGAAACTGAGCACCACCTCTCCCTGCTTTTCTAAGGAAATGGTGACATCGGCATCTCTCTTTCTTCCCGAACCTCTCAGCTCATCAGAGTCCCCTCTCGGTTCACCTGAGTCTCCTCTTCCATCCTGCAGAGCATCTCTGAGCCAGGCTCCCTGGCAGCTGTTCCAGTTCTCTGTGGAGCAAAAGGTCCTCACATGACTAAAATCTGCCCACCTGATGTAGCCTCCCCCAACCCAAAAGCCAAAGACCACCTAGCAAAAAACCCCAGTACCAAACATGATAAGCCCTCTTGTGGGTTGTTGGCCAGGGCTGACTGAGAAGCTTCCAGAGCATGCAGCCTATTGCTACTGCTCTTAGTTACCCACCAGAGATGAAAGCTAAGTCTTATTGCTGAAGACACCGTGCACTTCAGAAACAGCATTCAGATGCAGCTTCACTTATGCACTCCTTGGTCACTGCCATTACTAGAATTCCTTCAGTGAACCTAAATCTGAGTGACAAAGGCTGAGGTCCCCATGCAACATACAGCTCACCTCTGAGAGGTCACAGAAAAATACCACATTGGACCTAACCTGAACTTTGACATACGTAGTACTTGCAGCCTGGGCTCCATGGGCAAATCTGACCAGTCCTTCATTGTGGGTAGAGATCTACTCCAACTGCTGCTTTCTCTCCACTCCCAGCCCCCCTCAGCTGCTATGAGCTGGACACTTACTTTCTTCTCCAGTTTATTCTTCAACTCACACTCATGAGTCAGCCATTTGGTCTCTCAGCTACAACAGTAGCCCTACTGTCTGCTGGGTACAACTCTGGAACATCACCCACAGTGTCCCCCTAAGGACATGAACAATTTTTATTCTATGTATAACTGGGGGTACAGGTACCATCGTCCTCATGTAGAGGTCAGAGGACAAGTCTGTGGAGTTGCTCCCCTTCCACCTTCACATGGGCTCCAGGTATCAGTCTCAAATTGCAAGGCTTGTGTTGTAAGGGCCTTTCAAACAGAGCTATCTCACCAGCTCTAAACACTTTCTTATTCAAGAAATTCTCCAGGTGTGTTTAAAGGAGTGTGGCACAAAAGAAAGATGTCTGCTTGGCTGCCTACACATCCACAGGCCCTGATCACAGTGAGAGAATTGGAGGCTGCCGGCCATTACGGGGTGTCCTGATCTATAATAGTAGATTATAATTGATAGAAGATAAATATGAGTGTGTGTGTGTGTGTGTGTGTGTGTGTACGCACGCACGCATTTCTAAACACATTTATCTGCTTGTTCATTCACACGAAAACTTCCTTTATATAGTTACTAAACACTCTAGCTAATTTGGCTCCATAGGTTCATTATTTATCATGTGGCTAGCTGGCATTAGACCAAATCCTGCATCCTTAAAAATCAAGGTACAATTTCTGCCCAAAGCAAACCAGCAGCCTGGCAAGGAAATAGATATATTTATGGCTATAACCTCATATAATAAATGTTTATGAGAAATTGACACAGGAGACTCTGTGGCCTCCCTGTCAACCAGAAAGGCCCTGGAGCAGGATAAGAGGAGCTTGGGGCAGATCCCAGCTTCACACTGGCAATTAGAAGTCCGTTCTCAGCCACAAGTCACAGGTCTTAGCGTGGCAGTTATCAACACTATGCAATTTTAATTCACAGCAAAAATATTGCCACAAAATGGTACCTACTGCAGAAAGATTTAGAAAATAGAAACAAAAGATTTATTGACCAGACTGTTCAGTACTTCTGAGTCTTCCTGATGCGAATGTGGTGGGATAAGAAAGAACATCTTAGCTGGGAGGGCTGGGCCATACCCCGGAGTTACGGGCAGTTGATGCTCTGTCCACCTCCTCTGGACATGTCATCTTTTCCTTTCCCTTCTCCTCCCCTCAAAGAACAGTCTTGGGAAATGGACCCAGGCTCTAAAACTAGCCCCCACCTATACTGACATTGAAGACACCCAAACACTTGCCCAGTGAGCACTTACCCTGGTTCACTCAGCTAAAATGACAAGTCATCTGTCATGTGAGGAGCAGCCACATAAACAGCGAACAAGAAGGTGGCAATCCCATGTCATCCCACCACTCTGGAAGACCTGCTCAGCATTGTTTTGTGTCAACATTTAGTTTTAGCACATGTAGGCATGCATGTGTGTACCTGTGGAGGCCAGAGGATAGCCTCAGGAGTCACTTCTTAGGAGCCGTCCTCCTCAAAGCTCGCTGATTTGAGTAAGCTAGTCGGCCAGTGAGCCCCCAGGATCACAGTGTCTCTGCCTCTCTCATGCTAGGATTTCAAGATCTCACCACCTGGCCTGGCATTTTTTAACATGAGGGCTGGGGGGACCTGTTTTCATATCCTCATGCTTGAGTAGCAAGCACTTCACTGTCCAAGCCATCTCCCCAGCCTCTCACACTGGACTTTTGGACCATGCCGACATAACCAACTCTGTCTTCTGTTTGTATCCCTTTACAGTCAGCATGGTAGCATGAGGAACTCTGAAACCCCCACCCCTTAGTGACAAGGACCTAGTGTTAAGGACAGGTAGGATGGATGCATGGTCATTTACATGACTACCCTGTTATCATTCTGCACTTGAGACCGTTCCACTTTTTCATTTAGGAAGAATGTTGTGATTAATGCCATTTTTAAATTGCTCATAAGTCATGCACACAAAGAGCTCTTCCCCAGAGGCCCCTTGTCCTATGACTTACCTGTGTCTTGCTGACCACAGAGCCCTCTGAGACCCCAGCCATCAGAGTGGTAACCTCTAAATGAAAAGAGAACAGCTCCAGGGTGAGGTAGCTTCTCGTGCAGGCCTATCAGTATTCAGAACAGAATCATTTTCACAATTAAATAAAATTTAATTTTTGGCTCACATGGTAAAAGATTATCAGATTTCTCATTCCATGGAAAATCAGAAAGAACTTAATAACAAATACCACAATTATCTGGGAAGAACGAACAGTGATTAAATTATCAAGAGGCTGCTCCTCCCAAAACTATTTCTTTAATTAGCTAAAACTGGCAGTATATATTAATATTTCTGGAGATATTTGCATACATTCACAACAGGCTAACTCAGATATTAGCTGAAATATAATTTTTATAATATTATGTTAGAAATATTTTAAGATTAAATCATATTATCATTTTCTTCAATGGTTATTAGAGTAGATTCTCTTGATTTATTAGCATAAATTCTCTAATTTAAGAACTGAAAATGCCTCTTGTTTTCCATGATAATGTGTTTCTCAGTTCTGCTGACAAAACAGAAGGCTGTCTCCGAAGCTAAAAGCTGTTGCCATAGTGTGCACCACAGACACATCAGTAGGGCAAACAGAGCGCCCTGACCTGTGGAGAGGTACCACCATAGCATGCTGCAGCCATTCTTCCCCCTATGACCAAAGCACAGAGCTCAGACATGTGATTGGGGTGGGTTGATGGAGGGTAATCTTGGGTGAGCCCAGCAGAGGACGAGAGTAGGAGGTGTGTAGTTGGCAGAACTGAGTCATGATTATCAATTTGATGAATGCTTGAGTTCAGCTCTTTCTCCTTTGTATACAGTCCAGGATTCTAGCCCAGTGAATGGTGACACTCACAGTGGGCATGTCCCACCCCCATTCCTAATAGAGTTCTTGTTCCCCTCTGAAGCCCCATGAGCTGGGCATCCACAGTTGACATTTCCTTTAGCATTTACATCTTCCAAGCTTCAAACAGAATGACTCACTAAGTTCAGCTTACAATATTCAAGCTTTTTAGCCCACAGTTATTAATTCTTCCACATTCCTCCTCAAACCAATTCCAATGGTCTAAGAAGTACCTATCAGACTTATGGCAACAAAGGCCCTACTTCCTAGTACGAATGTTATGTAGCGGTTACTTTTTCCTGCTGCTATGATAAAATATTCTGACAAAATAATTTAAGAATGGATGAGTTTATTTTGGCTCACAACTTGCAAGAGCTTGAGGCAGCTGCTTGCATTGTAATAACTCAGGATGCAAAGCAGAGTCAATGCTTATTCTCAGTTCACTCTCTCCTTTTCATACAGACCAAGATCCTAGCCTGAGGAATGGTGCCACCCACAGTAGACAGGTCTTTCCATCTCAATTATCCCAATCAAGATAATCCCACTACCAGTGTGCATGCCCAGAGATCTTTCTCAGAAGTGATTCTAGATCTCATCACATTGACAACTGAGATCAACCATTTATCTTACTTGACCACAAAGCAAAGACCACATTTTTTAAGACAATAACTCACTCTGTAACCCACACTGTGTAGTTCTGGTTAGCCTCAAACTTGAAGAAGCTTCCAGTCTCAGCCTTTCTAAAGCTGAGGTTGTAAGTGTTAACCACTATGCCTGGCTAAAACAAACACTTCAGAGAGTTCCAGGAGCCCAGGAACTGACATGAACAAAATTGGGAATCCAAAACACCTTGTATAAGAACTATAGTTAGGTGATTTGCGGGTGACCAGAGAGATCTAGGCCAGTAGAGCTGAAGGCCAAGTCACCGAGACTCACTCTGCTGAGAGACTACAGGACAGATGAAGGTTACAGGCCAACATGGAGAAGCAGACCCAACCTGGTCTTTTGGATTGAAGAAGGCATTAAGGTAGGTGACCACAGGGAGAAGGTCAGTGTGTGTCTTGAGGACTACTTAACACCAGCCTGCTACCTAGCCTATCACTAGAAAGTTCTGAAAAGCTTGAGTGCATTTCCTGGACCAAACAAGGCAGGAATCTGAACAAATCATGCAAAATAGCCCCGCATAGTGGCACACACCTGCAGTTCCAGTTCTGGGGAAGAAGAAACAGGGTTTACTGGTGCTCGCCAACTAACCAGCCTAGTCAATCAGTGAGCAAGTTCTATGCCAATGAGTAGTTCAAAAACCAAGATGGCTGACTTTTGACTAATGACACTTGAGGTTGATTCCAGCCTACACACACACACACACACACACACACACAGACACACACACACTCACACACACACACACACGGACCCTCATTCTGGGGCAGAGCCATAGTAAGGAAATGCATTCTTTTAATCGATTCATTTCACAGGTTTCTCTAAATGGCTTCAGATGGCATCCCTTTGAGAGGAACAGAGATGTACAGTGAGTCTTCAAAGGCCATCCTAAAAAAAAATTAAAAAAAAACAAAACTCTCAGCCTTCCCTTCTCTCACTGTGACTCTCCAGAGGTAGAGATAGGGTCCAAGTCCCTTACTGAAACCTCTACATGTGTCTACTTATGCTAAGTCCCCAGCAGAAGGCCTAGGCTGGGACCTGAAAGCTAATACCTTTGTCCCTTTCCTTTCTTATAGGAACTGGGACTGCTCTTGGGTCAAAGAAAAGGTATAACAGCCATGTAGACCCTGGTCTCTTCAATATGCCCCTGGAACTCCGTCAAGCCAGAGTCTACTTTCTGAGACAGAATGTGTCCCAAAGCCATAGTTCCCCCCTCTTTACAGACTGCAAAAGTATTCCTGGGATTGGAAAGCAGTGTATTCAAATTACAGTGGTCTATCCAAATCAGGATGCCACAAAGGCAATGTAATATTCATGCTCAGCTTGTCATCTTAATTAATTTGTCTGTATTATTTCAGGGGTTCTAAAAAAAACACAGGGTAGTCATCAAGGAAAATGGAGTGTAAATAAGGCCTTTCAATTACTCTCCTGCAGACTAGTCGGGGAGCGTGGGGGCACCTCTCCACTTAGAGGACAGGTGACTGGAGGACACCAGAAAAGGCCACGGGGTATAAGTGTGCATGACAGAGAGCTTTAAAGTAATTTTACAAAGTCCAGAAAATTTACATAATCTTTTTCTGGGATTCTTTTTTATTAATGAAGTACAATGTCTATAGGACTTTAGGTCCAGAGAATAATAGAAAGTTTTCCTTGACACTTCCACCACACATTCATGATCCTGATCTGCGCAATCTGTTTGCTGAGACCGAGCCTGTGCTGATGCCTGGCTGCCACCCAGAGTCCACAGCTCCCAGCAGCATCTACTCTTGTGTCCTGCATGCCATGTGGTTGACAATGTATTGTGACATATAGTCACAATTACAGCCCCATACTGAATCTTTAAAAAGTCCCCAGTGTAGGGCTGGAAAGATGGCTCAGCACTTCGGAGAAGTTTCTGCTCTTCAACGGGACCAGAGTTCTGTTCTCCTCACCCACGTGGAGTGGCCCACACTGTCTTAACTTCAGCTCCAAAAAGATCCCATGCATCTGGCCTCCATGGGTACACATGCACAAACTCACAGACACACACCCATACTCACATAATTAAGATAAGTATTTTAAGTCCCCCAGGGCCCCCTCTTCATCCC
Organism: Mus caroli; assembly: GCF_978045245.1. NCBI lineage: Eukaryota > Metazoa > Chordata > Mammalia > Rodentia > Muridae > Mus > Mus caroli. The sequence continues at coordinate 6,855,867 of NW_028227263.1, read as the reverse complement.
TTACCCCTAACCCTTGGCAGAAGCTGATCACACTCCTACTTCATCCAGAATATCATAGTTAGAATCACACAGCTTGCTTGGAGCATTTCCTGACGAGCGTTTCACTTTCTGTCCTTTCTTGACCTTGACAGTCTATACCTTCTGCTATGGGACGATATTCCCTCACTGCCTTTCCACAGTTTATCTATCCATTTATCTGCCAACACTGAAGTGTCCTTCTATTGTTTCCAAAGTCTGGTTGCCTGAACATCCTGTGACTTGTCAACTCCTTTGGGCCAACACCAAGAGGTTCTATCCCAGGATCTTAAGGCAGTGTTAATTTTCTAAGAAACCACGGAGTTGTCTTCCACAAGGCCGTTCCACACTCCCTCTAGCAGTGAGTCAGGCTTCCTGCTGCCCCACTTCCTCATTAGCACTTGGTGTGGTCAGCTTGCAGTATTATCTTATGGCTTGAATATTTGGTCTTGTGATGATACAGATGTTGGGTGCCTTTGTGTTTGCTTTATTTGCAATCTAAAAACCATTCTTGGGAAGGGATGGTTCAAACATTTGGCCTGTTATTTTAATCCATTGACTTTCTTACTTATTGCTGAATTTTTTAAAGTTTCAGTGTATTTTCGATGAGTCATTCATCCGTTCTTTTAAATTTTATTTTAAATGTTTATTTTTATTTGTGGGTTTGTTAGGGGTGGGTATGTGCACATCTGTGTGTTACTAAGGATCAAACCCAAGCTTGGGTCATAGGAGCAGTACGCAAGTGCTTCACAACCAAGCTGCAGCTGTGGCCCTAAGGTGGGTTTTTTAATTTGTCTATGAGCATGGCTGACAGAGAAAGTTTCCACACATTTGGGTTTTATTTCTCCTTTCTTTGAAAGGACTTTGTAGTCCTGTTTCTTTGTGTGCTGTGTTTTGTTGTTGTTGCTACTGTGGTTGAAATTTAGATAGCTTAATTAATAATGTGATATCCCTAGAAATCATATGCCTGCCTCCCCCACAGTGGGCTGCCTATTTTGTCTGGTTGGTTTAGGGTGCTGTAGTCATGGGGAATCTCCATGCTAAGAACCAATCTAGGGTGTGAACTTAGGGTCTCTGGAGAATCTTCTGAACCTACACATTGGCATAAGTATGCACAGCAATAATCTAAAGTTCTTTGCATTTGAAGTTCCTTTTGGATCTTCTAGTCTTTAATGTCTGACTCCAAAAAGAGGGAAATGAAAGAGGGATCTTCAACTAGTCTTTAAAAGTCCATAGACATCTCTCCAGTTTGATGTGTGGTGTGGGTTGTAGCAATGCAGGAAGGTTCATTTCATCTTTCCTTTTTAAAGTGCAGACTAATTACACAGAATGTGTTTCTTTGTGTTGTTTTCAGTCATGTTTACAATGAACTTCGATTGTCTTCAGTCTCCCATCAGCCTCTTGTGCCCCCCCCCCACACTGGTTACTTCTGTCTTCCCCTCGATTTGCCCAACTTCTGCAATCAAGTCCTTCGTATTCACAGACGAGCCTTGAGTACATAGTGTCTCCAAGGCGCTTTGGATTGCTTTCCCATTTTCTTGGCACTGTTTTCTATAAAGTCCGGGTCTTCACTTGTTCGTTCTTTCATGAACTATGACCTCAATTGTGTGTCTAGAGAATTAGTTGCACACCCAAGGTCATCAAGGCTTTGGTTTGTCATCACCTGGGAGCTCCAAGCTGGATATTTTCACCTGTGATCCATTTGACTTCATTTTGGGAAATGGTACAAGGTCTGTCCCTGAATTCCTGTCTCTTATACATGAATACCCAGTCGTCCTAGCAACATTTACTTGGAAGGTTATCCTTCTCTCTTCAGTTGCTTTTGTTGCTTTGTCAACAATCAGTGTGGATCTACTTTGGGATTCTCTATTCTGTTTCACCAGCTTATTTGTGCGGTTCTAAAAAGACCACAGATGTCATCACCGTGGGTCTTGAGTAAGTTTGAAGTCAGGTAACATCAGCCTTTGACTTTCTTCTTCCTCCATGTTGCATTGGCTCTTACTACTTGGATTATTTTCCCTTCCATATAAACTGTAGAATCTGTTTGTCGATATCCCACACCAAAAATAAAAACCACAAACAAGCAAAACCTTTTAAGGATATTGATAGGAAGGACATTGTATCTATAAACAAAGGTGGAAAGAAGTGTTTTGACAATATTGAGTCTTCCTATCCATGAACATGGGATATGTCTTCCTGTGATGACCATGGGATATGCCCCCCTATGGTAAACACGGAGTGGAACTCCCCATTGTAAACAAGGGCTGTTTCTCCACAGTAAGCATTGAATATAGCTCTTTGTGAACATGTGGTATGTTTCCCCATGAAGAATCTGGGATATGACCCTCTGTGGAAAATGTGGGGTATGTCTCCTTGAAGTGAAATAGGATATGTCTGCCCATGGTGAACACAGGTTATGGGATATGATTCCCTGTGACAAACATGGGATATGTCTCCCCATGCTGATGCATCTCCCTGTGGTAGACATGGGCTATAGCTCCATGGATTTAGCTCTCCTTTGATATCACCCATGACATTTTTGTAGTTTTCTTCACATATTTTGTTAGGCTTATCCCTCTGGAGTTCATTTTTAGTGTAATGTAAACTGTAATATGTTTTGAGCTTGAAAGTTCAGTTGTGCCTCAGAGGCTGAATCAGCTATCTTCTATAACCAAACAAGGCCTCATGTGGAGGGATTGGGACACCAACCCAGCCACAAAACCTTCAACCTGCACTTTTTCCTGCCTACAGAGTACTGTAGGAATGGAACCTAGTAGAGTCATCGTCAAAGAGACCAGAGAGACTTCATCCAGCAACGAATGGCATCAGATGCAAACCAAGGATAAGAGCTCAAGGATTCCTGCAGAGGATGGAGAAGAAGGATTGGAGGAACCAGAGGTGTCAGGGATACCAAGACAGCCTACAAAATCAACTGACTGAGACTCATTGGGGCTCACCGAGATCAGGAAGACTGTAAGGGTCTGACTTAGGTCCTCTGTATGCTATGATTGAGTAGTTTGGTGTTCTTGTGGGAATCCTGATGGAAGCAGAGGCTGTCCCTGTCTCTTTTACCTATCTGTGGGACAAGTTTTCCTTCTACAGGATTACCTCATCCACCTTTGATATGATGCTATGTGCCTGGTCTTACTGTAGCTTGTTAGGTTGCCTTTGGCTAATGTCCCTGGGAGGCCTGCTCTTTTTCTGAGAGGAGGCAGAGGAGGTGAGGAGTGGATCTGGGGGAGAGGGGATGGGGGAGAGGCTGGGGGAATGGAGGGAGGGTAAACTCTAGTCCAGATGTAATATGTGAGGGGGGGGGGAAGAGAAAGAGGAAAGATATTCAGTTGTTTCTGCTAGTACCCAGCTGACTTCTTGGTATGTTAACTTCTCTCCTGGAATCTTGCTGTAACTTGGCTACAGGACGGTTTTGTTTTAGTCAATTCCTGAGCACTTCCTACAATGTCAATCACATCATCCATAAACAAAGACAGTTTTCTTTCTTCTTGCAATCTCCACACTTTCATTTCCTCTTCTTGTCTTGCTCACACTAGTTAAGAGGTCTAGTACACAACTGAAGAGCAGTAGGGAAAACCAAGCACATCCCAGCCTTGCTCCTGACCAGCATCCTCACCACGGCTCTTACCACAGTTCCTTTTCTAAAATTAGGATGTTTTCATTTGATCTTTTGAGCAGTGGTACAATTCCCAAAGTGCTTATATTTTAACTTCCATGTCACACAATGAACAAGTATGTCTGGTTTTGTTTAGAAAAAAATGAGAATATCTTGTTTAAACATATTTGAAGCTGGGGCTAGGAGAGAGCTCAGTCACTAAAATGCTTGCTTTTACCACCTGTAATCCAAGCTCTGAGAAGGTGCAGACAGGAGGAATCCTGGGGCTTGCTGGCTGGTCAGCCACACCTACTTAGAGTTTCAGGGCAGTGAGAGAGAACTGTCTTGCCTCTCCATTTGATAGTCCTAGAAGTATTCTCATGTTGCTCTAAAGACAAAGTGCCCTCCTAAGTGCTGTGGTCCCTGGTCATCTCTGGTGTTCTCAGACCTTTCTCGTTCCTTCCTGGATTCTGTGCCCTATGTCTGCTGGAAGAGCTCCGATGGTAAAAGCTTGCTTTGCAGATTCGAGGACCTATGCTTCATCTCTAGGACTCACATAAAACATCCCAATGTGGTGGCACACACCTGTAATCCCAACACCGGGGAGGTGGAGATAGGAGGATCCCGGGCTTGCTCCCCAGGGTGCATCCTGGGGTATACCTAGCACCTTCTGCTATTTAAGACCCTTTCGGAGACGCTAGGTCTGTCCATCCAGGGAATGATCTGAGGCTGCCCAACACCACATTGTCAGAACCCCTGCCAAGGCAATATGTTAATTTAAAATAAATGAAGTACACAGACTGTAAAAGATGGGATAATCATTGGCAAATTTTTATGGCTGCATTCAAAGAAAGATGAAAGAAAATGTATAATTAGAACTAATAAGAAGGTTCAGCAAGGATATGCTTACAAGCTCAACACAAAAATCAAAGCCTTGTTCCACACTGGTAATAGCTAATTAGAAAATTGTGATTTATGAAAGATTTGCAGTCACAATGACAGGAGAATAAAGGAACTAAACACTGTCTCAGATTAAATCTAACAGAAGAGGTCTAGGATGCTTGAAGAGAGCATGACATTACTCAAGGACACAAAAGGTGAGTAAGTGGAGAGCTGTGGAGAGTGGATGAGCAGGGAGACAGAGTTCCATAAAGATCCAGTTCTCTCCAAGTTAATCCATAAATGCAAAGCGATTCCAATCAAACCCCCAAGAGATTATTTTTATCAAACTTGTAAAACATATTCAAAGATTCATGAGTGTGTTACCCCATTAACATATATAATACTATGTTTTTATATGTCAGTTAAAAATAAATTTAATTTAAAAAATAAAATGTATGCAAAATATGAAATTCCAGGAAAGCCAAGGACTTCTGGAAAATTTATGAGAGTAGATAGTCTTTTAGGGACTCTGGCCACAGAAAACATGCAGTGTAGAACAGACCAGGCTGAACACCAGGTCAGAGAGCCAGAAGCATAGCCGTGGACATGCACAGGAGATGGTGATATTGCAGGAGAAGTAAGTCAGAGGGTGTTGGGAGCTATTAAGACAACACAATTGTCCTGATCTCTGAATTGGGCCTCTCCCCCTGAGAAGAAAAGGGGGTCAAAAGCAGGCCACCTATGCACAGCTCAGAGAACAACCACAGATTGTTCCAGCCCTAAGTCAGCACCGGATGTCCTGACCACAAGATGTACCCTGATACCACCAAGTTCCTGCTTCCCTGTGTAGTCGCCAAAAGAAAAATTTCTGCTGCCCCATTCCTCCTGCTGAGAAGTACTTCCCCTTTTGCTTGTGCATTTAAGCCTTGAGCCTTGCTAAATACAGTGACACCTTGATGCTACTCAGACTGTTTCTGTGTCATTCTCTCACACTTGGTGTCCGTCTCTCCCTCCCCCCATTTGGTTCTTAGGAGAAGGTCCCCTCGAGACCCTCAAATAACTGGACCTGCTAGACGGGTCAAGAGGGGACAGATGGGCCACTCGATATCAGATATACGACTCCAGCGTTTGGAGCCTTCCACAGTCTGGAACCCATGCCTTCATTCTCAACAAGAACAGAAATGAGCTCTACATGGATTAAATCAAATTGGAGGGGAAAAGAAAAAGAGGGATTTTTTTTAATGAATGATAGGGGAGGGGAGGAAAACAAATATCGAATGAAAAGAATCACAAATATGACCTTATCAAATAAATCTTTGTTATCACAGGAAATACAATAAAGCAATTTAAATTTAATCAAAGCACAGAGCAGAGAGATTTGTAGTTTTGTAGTTTGTTAATTATTTTATCTTGAAGGTATGATTCCCCTTCACATCAATAAAGGAAAACAAAGAGCCCAATGGGCGAAGAGCTCATAGACTTTGTGGCCTCAGGAGTGCCTAGGTTATACTGTTCTAAAGGGTGATGTCGAGACTGGGTGACAGTACAGGAGAATGAAATGGAGCTTCGCCTTTGAAGGGAAGGCTCTCCGTGACTTTGTGGGCTCACTCTAAGCCCACCATACAAAGGGCTTGCCTTTTACCCAGAAAGGAGGGAGATATTGAATAGGGTTCCAGGGAAGTGGTATCAAACTGCCATTGGCAGATTCCAGTTCTAGTAGCCAAAATACTCTTTCTAGCAGGCACTGCACTCCTGGGCTTTCCCTGAGATGGAGACCCCCCCACCTCTGAGCATTCCTCCCTATCCGTGGGCTGATTCTATTGGTTGATTTTAATCAGCTACGTTGAGAGCAAAAAGAATCATGTTGCAAAATATTCTTGCAAATTGGGAACAACTACCAGTTCCACCAAGTTAAAAAGTAAATGACTGTTCTTTTCCTGAGACATATGTTAGGCTCGTACCTCATTAATCTCCCTTCTGCTCTGGCTGTAACAACCTGGCTACTAATGCTTTGAAGGCAAGGCGTCATTACTCTTTTATAATCTCTTGAGAGCTCTTGGTTTTGAGAAGCTGAGCCTTGCACCGTGAAGACTGGGTGCAGCCTGGAGAAGATGGTCCAAGGGAATCAAGCAAGAAGCTACACCTAGGAGCCGCCATGGAACACTTTAGAAGGCTATGGGATGAGGTCAAAAGACACACTGACCTGCCAAATTGTACACTTTGAAGCGGCGAACAGACATGAGATGGGAGACCTGTACACACTGGGTGTCTCTTCAATATAGCATTTATTGCTTTTAGAAAGAGCCATGGATATAATAAACATTCACTGGCAAACACTCCAACGACTCAGAAAAGCCCAACGAAGCAAGCAAAGCCTTCACTAGCCCAGCCTCTCAGAGAGAATCTGCTAACATTTCATGGGAATTTTGACCCAGGAGTGACAGGCTCTGGCTGGAGGACCACCTGTTCATGTTGTCCAATTTCTTAACATGCCTGGGAACTCAGCACGTGTTTCTCATCACTCCTTGCTCTATGCTCCCGGACACAGAAATCGGGCCAGCTTCTACTGCCCATTCCCTGGACACCAGGAGTGTAACTTCCTGCTTCATCACTGTCCCTACATCTGTACCTGCCCTTGTGTGCCCTTCCACAGCCTGATGTGATGCTTGGGGGCAACACAGCTTGTTCTGTGGAGAGCTTCAGTGTGTCTTTAATGTGTACAGTTGCTAAGCTATTGATATCCCATAATATCACTTACCCCATGTCTTATTATTGAACAGTTAATTGCTTCTAATTCTTCACTATTATAATCTTCTAATTAACATTGTATTCATTTCTGGATGTTAGTCTGTCAGGTAGAAGATCTATCCTTCTGTAACCCCAGACACTGGCCACTTGTTCACTGCCCCAGCTGCCCCCCAGTATCCCTAAGCCCCCTTAACTCTATTTTACTTTGTCACTGTCAGAAGAGATGGCCTCTGCCTTCAACTCCACCTCCTTGACTGCCATGGTATGGAGTCAGGCTCTCTCACACAAAGATGGATGTCTGCACTTGCTTGACTCAGGGTTTGAGAAACTAGTCTATTGAGTCACTGACCACCATGGGCTCTCAGTTAGCTTCCTGCCCATTACCTCAGCCCATACCATCTGTGACAGTAAAGTAGCCACCATTACCTCCAAGAACACTTGAACCCATCCTTAAGCCCTGCAGCTGTCACTGTGACACTCCAGAGCCTAGTGAAATTCCAAGAGATAACTCCGTGAAACTGGGGTGTCATGATGACCCTTAACACCCAAGTCCACAGCATCCACACTGCTTCAAACAATTTTGTTACTATTGTGGGTAAAAGGCAACTTTCTGGAACACCGTGCTGCCTCGTCCAGTTAAAATGTAATACAGCAAGAACACGGGTACCTGTGAGCTCAGTTAGAGCTCTTACGGTATTTGCTGTGGGAAATGAATCCTGAGGGTGGAGTTGGGTCATCTTGAGGTAGACAGAAAGCCATAAAGGCTGTTGGTGAAGACTGAGCAGTTAGAGCGAATGAAAGTCAACACTTTCTCTATTCATATTCTGAGCCAGCCTCAATTGGAAAGGGGAATAATGAACAGACACTGATTAAATTGCCCATATGAATATTCATTGAATCACCTGGCCTTTCATGCTAATTTGTTCTTTCTCCCATGGCTGCCTCTGAAGAGCAAAGCTTCCTTCCCTCTCTGAAGACCCGAGTTCAGTGCTGATTAGAAAACAAAGAGAGAAACTGAGCTTGAAATTCTGTCAAGAAAAAAAAAAAAACAATAAAAATAAACTTGACAGAATCATGACTCCCATTCCTGGATCTAATCTGACCCTTTAAGATGTAGCCTCCTTTAATGTCTTCTTTAGTATCTTCAAAGCAATAGAAATTATTACATTGAGATGGACATGCATTTGATATGAGACCTGTAGGGATACATTGCAAAGGACTGTCATGTTAAATTGTCCTGTGAGATTCCCTTGAGCCAAACACCTAAAGGGAGCTATGTCTCAAATGTCAGACAGACCTCTGTCTAAAACCAAGACCAACGTTTGGATGCATCTGGGATTTGAAGAGACAAACACTGGCTATAGGCTGACCCTGCTCTAGAGGCTTCCCCATAGCCAGCAAGGAGTGGCACACTGTTTTTCCCAAGGCAGAGCAGGCAGCCCATCTCCCTGCCTCCATCCTTTAGTGCTTTTCTTTCTGTCCCAGAAGTTCTCCTGGGTCTCCCTGCCTGCCAAGGCCTATGCTCCAGGCTGGAAGAAGGAGGAGTCCATAGGAGGAGCTGAGCTATAGAAGAACAAAGATCTCGCACACTCTATCTCCCGGAGACCCTTGCTTCCCGAGTATGGTAGTCAGCCATTGTTGTAGCAGTGTACCTGGGGCAGAGGAGACATCTCCCTAGGGGTCACAGAATCTTTGGGGAAGGCACAAGATAAGAGGATGCCCTCCCACTTATTCTGTCAGCCCCACACCCAAGATGCCGCTAGGTAGGTCCTGTCTCTGCAAACTTAGTTCAGTACATGAGCATCCCTGTCTCTGCCCCATGAGACATGGAATGATACATAGTCTTGTTCTACCTGGAACTCAGCCATGCAAGAGAAAAAGTTTAGAGCCAAGGGATATTCAATTTCAGCAGGCAATGGTATCCATCATAGACCAAGGAAGAGATGTCCTTATTAAAATCTTTGGGGTTGGTTTAGAACACATAGTGTTCTTCCGTAGGACATGAGTTCAGTCCCCAGTACCCACATAGGATGACTTACAACTAACTACCTGTAACTCCAACTTCAGGGGATCTGACACCCTCTTCTGGCCTCTGCAGGCACTGTGCTGGTGTGTATACAAACACACTCAGACATACATATGAATACATAACCTTTAAAATGTATTTTTCTGAACACTTCTGAGGATCTCTTCTGAGGATGTTCATATATGGGATACTCCCTCATCAGGAGCAGAGGGTTTCAGGCTTGTATGGCTTTCCCCTGTTATCCATGTCAATCTGTAGCATGATGGCTTTGGAAAAGGTATTTGTAATTAAATTAGGCTATGTAAATGTGAGTATACTAAAATCTAAATGTGACATCTAAATGTTAACTGGCCAAGAAAGCACCTCTATTGAGAGTACCTGAGAACATCTGAGCTCAGGGAAGATGAAAGGGGGAGTGGCTGAGGTGGGATGTGGGGCACACTTCCTTGGGAGTAGTTGGGGGCAGGACATGCCTCACCCTGGGTGCGGGAAAGAGTTCACCATCTCCATCCTAACATAGCCTCATCTTGATATTTGATAGAGCTCAACATCCTGTTTCCAAATGAGACCACTAGCACAGGTGCTAGAGACACAATCAACCCCCAGTGGGAAATCCCACTAACTCCAACACTGAATACCAGGAGACCTAGGGAGCTTTTGAAACTGGCCTTTGAAAACTGGGCCAGGTATCAAAAGCATTAACATCTCAGCCCACGGCTATATTTGTACTTGACTCCAGCACACAGTTCTACTGTATTTCTACTGTATTTTTGTTTGTTTAGTTGGTTTGGTTGGGGTAGGGGGGTTCTTGTGTCTGTCTGTCTGTCTGTCTGTCTGTCTGTGTATGCATATATGAGTCCCTGTGTGTGTCTGTGTATGTTTCTGTGTGTGTCTATGCTTCTGTGTGTGTGTGTGTCTGTGTGTATCTGTGTTGACTTTAACTGTCTGCTCCTTGTCCCTAGCAGTGCTGCCTCTGGCCTTGCAACTATCTCCAGTGCTGTTAATTTTACAACGCTCTTTGTTCCTGCATTTAGGACTCAGCTTGTTCCTGAGAAGTAGCTACACTTAATCAACTTAGTTAACTCCTTGTCTACAGGATGCTCTAGGGCCTCTTCTCTTGAAGAGGTGGAGGCTATTGCAGCTGTGTTGTCTTCGTCTATTATATCTGGCTGCATTAGAAGCAGGTTTATGAAAGGACAATTGTGTGCAGCATACTTCCCAGGAGTGGTCTCATGGAAGCTACCTGTTGGCCCTCCAAGACTAGCCTTACTTCTCAGAGTCTGCCTGTCTCCTACCAGGCCTTCTTAATGATGTCATACCCTAACGACAAGCTTCCTTGTGTCACATTCCTGGTGTTCCCAACTACTGTCATCTGTTCTCACTACAATGTGTAGAAGCAACTTGCAGTTCTCACCATGGGTCCTTTGTCCCTACTGCCTACAGAGAGTAATTTCCAGCCCCATCTCTGCAGATCTGAGCTGGGTCCTGCCTTAGTTACTGCTGTAGTGCTGTGAAGAGACATCATGACCAAGGCAACTTAACAAAAGAACACATTTTTTTTAATTATTTTATTTTATTTTTAATTCATTTTTCATACTCCATACTCCATTCCCTGCCCTCTGATCCACCCTCCAACTGTTCCACATCCCACATCTCCTCCCCATCCCACCCCGTCTCCACATGGGTGCCCCCTCCCACCATACCTGACCTCTAAACTCCCTGGGGCCTCCAGTCTCTTGAGGGTTAGGTGTATCATCTCTGAATGAACACAGACCTGGAAGTCCTCTACTGTATGTGTGTTGAGGGACTCATATCAGCTGGTGTATGCTGCCTGTTTGGTGGTCCAGTGTTTGAGAGATCTCAGGGGTCCAGATTAATTGAGACTGCTGGTCCTCCTACAGGATTGCCCTTGTCTTCAGCTTCTTTCAGCCTTCCCTAATTCAACAACAGGGCTCAGCTGCTTCTGTCCATTGGTTGGGTGAAAATATCTGCATCTGATTCTTTCAGCTTCTTGTTGGGTCTTTCAGAGGACAGTCATGATAGATCCCTTTTTGTGAGCGTTCCATAGCCTTAGTAACAGTGTCAGGCCTTGGGACCTCCCCTTTGAGCTGGATCCCACTTTGGGCCTGTTCCTGGACCTTCTTCTCCTCAAACTCCTCTCCATTTCCATCCCTGTAATTCTCTCAGACAGGAACAATTATGTGTCAGAGATGTGACTGTGGGATGGCAACCCCATCCCTTACTTGATATCCTGTCTTCCTGCTGGAGGTGGGCTCTATAAGTTCCCTCTTCCTACTACCATGCATTTCATCTAAGATCCCTCCCTTTGAGTCTTGGGAGTCTCAGGACTGTAGCCCTGAGGGCCAGCAGAAAGAATATAAGTAGGTAACCTCAGGAAATAGGAGGTTTGGGGGAACCAACCCCCCAGAATGCACCAGAGACCTAAGAGGTGAGCAACTCCCAAGACTCAAAGGGAGGGACCTTAGATGAAAAGAATGCATTTAACTGGGGCTTGCTTACAGTTGTGAAGGGTGAATCCATGGCTATCATGGCAGAGAACATGGTAGGAGAGAGAGAGAGAGAAAGAGAGAGAGAGAGAGAGAGAGAGAGAGAGAGAGAGAGAGAGAGAGAGAACCTGGCATGGGCTTTTGAAACCCTTGAAGCCCTTCCCCAGTGACATGTATCCTCCAACAAGGCCACGCCTCCTGATCTTTCTCAAAACAGCACCTCCAACTAGGTGCCAAATATTCAAATGTATGAGACTCTGGAGGCCATTCGCATTCAAACCACCACAGGTCCCTCTGCAACCGAGAAAGGAGAGGAGACCCTTTGCCTTCTCCCTGCAATCCTTGACCTAGAAGAGCCTCTGGTTTACCAGCAGTTCATGGCATCAAATGACTTGAAAAACCACTTTCCCCAAATCATCCAAACCTCCAAAGGAGAAGAAGGTATCCTGAAAACTGGGCCATAACAACATGTATGGGACAGTGTGTGCCTCTCAATGTATGCCAGTTGCCACAGGACCAAGAGTTGCAGGCATGAACTCCCACTAGGTGAGTCACCTGGGGAGTGGGCTCAATTAAGGCAGCCTTATCCAAGTAGCTAATTCCACAAGGCTCAGAAAAACATGCAAAATTCTCCCAAAGGCCCTCTGAACATGGCAGCCACACTTGTCCCAGCTGATTTGTTCTGCTGAACAAAAGTGGAATGTGGAACTACTTGGGGATGATAGCATGGCCTGCAGTATCCCACTGACCCGTCTCTCGCCTTATCATTGAACCCCATAACCAAGTTTATCATTTGGCTCCAAAGACACAGAGGAGGCACTGCCAGATCCAGGGAACAGTTAGATGCCCGCTAAGGTCTCCGTAGCTGACCCAGGCTGCTCTGTCCACACAGAGGTTAGGCTGGAAGCACCAAGAGCTACCACCCCTGGTATGGGAGTGGCTAAATGGCAGGGCTTTGTGGAGGTCCCTTAAGGGAGTCCTTTCCTCCTGGTAAAGCATGGTGGTTTTTATAAAGTCACTTTTACTCTAACTCCTTTTAATCTGCTGTTAACATGATTTTTTTTTCAGATTAGGATCTGAGTTGTATCTCTGGCCCTGGGTGGAAAATGTGACTTTCTGAACTGCCAGGGAGATCATATGATTACTATCTATCAGGAGGCTAGATAAAAAACAAAGGCATGCTGTTGTTCTCTCATAAGAGTTAATACAAATGTCAATCACCTGGAGAGAAAAAGCCCTCTCTTACCCGCTCTTGCCAGAAAATGTTTATTTAACATTTTAAGTATTAAAGCTACCTTAAGGCATAGGTCAGTCCAGTCGTCTCTCTGGCCACTGGCCACTCTCATCCTGGAAAGTGTTTTCTGTCACTCTATGGTAACCTAGCTTGTCTTCCACACTGTACTTTGTAGATCTCTCAAAATTCTTTCATTGAGGATCATAAGAACCAGGAGCCAAGGGCAGGCCAGAGTGCAGTCCCAGCAGCAGGTAGAGTGCCACACATGGCCCAGTCCTTTGTGGGATGAATGAAGCCCAAGATACCCTCCCTCCATGGAGGAGCCTCCAAAGCCCAGACTCAGCAAATGCAGAATACCAGACAACTAGGCACTAAACACTCTTGTGTTTCACTTCCAGAAGGCTGGCAACAAGATAATGGAGTGCGCTCTTCGGAGATGCATGTGTGTGCAGCAGAGCACACATGAAACTAGAAATATTATCAGGAAATGTGGGGCTGAAAGGAAGAAGAAATGGAGACCAGAAAGGAGTAGGATGTCCCCCAGGGGCTTTCTGTCCTGTGTGCTCAGTCACAGAATGTGGCTTCGTGGGATTCAACTCATTATTGCTCTTTAAGCTGAATCTGCATGTTTTAAAAAATCTCATTTCTCTCTGTTTTATGTATTTTATAACTTATTTTAATTTCAGAAGGAATGAGCTGCAATGAGAGCCCCAGGCATCAACAGGAATCTAATTCTGAGGAGCTAAGGGGTGAGTGAAGGCAGGCGGGAAATAGGCAGGTCCCTAAGGGCACCAGAAGGCGTCAGGACTGTCACCCAATTTTGCTGAGGCAAATCTCTGTTCTTTACCCCTTCAGAAAAGAGCCAATAGACACAGTGGGGATGATTTGAGTGAAGACAGACAGCACTTTCTCGGTGGTCAGTCAGTAACGAGGACTCATGCTCCATACTCAGTGACCCCTTAGACAAGTGAACAAAGTAAGGTGATGTGCTATCTTTAACATGGGAATGCTGAGGTCAAATGTGCCCTGACCCACGCTGCATATGGCCATGGCTTTTGCCCAAAGAGACTCCATTTTTACTCCATTCTGAACATAAATACAGACTGTCCCACTGGAGTCTGGGTATTGATAGTTGATACCATGTTTCTAGAAAGCAGGCTCTGCAATGGCACTGGGGATCTAGAGGAATTAGGAGAGACAGCTGTGTAACATCCTTGAACAGAAACTAAGACCAATTTCCCTCCCTACTCCTGTGCTCTAGGACAGGCAAAGTCATCTGTCAGCTGAGTGTAGGGACCTAAGCACTCCCCTCAACTGACCAGGGCCTTCTTCTTGCCCTAGGCTGGGTCTTCCTATAGTTGCCTTGCATTACCCAGCACCCACAAAACACAGTGGGAGAATTAGTCTGTTGTAGTTTGAATGTGAGATGTCCCCCATAGGCTCCTGTACTGAATACTTGTCTCCAGCTGGTGGTGCTGTTTGGGAAGGTTGAAGAACCTTAAGAGGTACAGACTTGTATGAGGAAATGAGTCACTGGGTGTCTGTTTAAGGCTTTGTAGCCTGCTCTACATCCTTTCTTCAGATACAATAGGACTAGTGACCTCATATACCTACCCCCATGGTAGGGTCTTCCCTACCATGATCCACTCTAGCCACAAAAATTATAGACCAAAGAAACCCTTCCTCCCTCAAGTTGCCTCTGGTCAGGCATTTAGTCACAGCAACGAGAAAAGCAAACCACATGTGACACCAATGCCCCTGAGGACTAAGGAGCCAGGGAAACACCTCAAAAACTCTTGTGCATCCCAGGAATGAAAGGAACTGTCTCTGTATATAAACAGCAAACAGCCAAGTGGGGAGGGGTACTCAGGCGAATTCTCTAGGCTAATGGAGCAAAGACAGAGGGAGACTGTCAACAAGATGGATTGACAGTATGACTGGAGACACATCAAAGTCATTTGGTCACAGCTGAGCAATACCCTGCCACATCTGGCACATCAAGCTGTGCTCACAGATGAAAGATTTGGCTCCTGGTTTCATCCCATGTTCTAGAAACAGAGGCTCTGAACATCCTCATGGCTCCAAGAACTGTAGAAATCATCTCTCTCTCTCTCTCTCTCTCTCTCTCTCTCTCTCTCTCTCTCTCTCTCTCTCTCGTACACATTCTCTCTCCCTCCAATCTCCTCTCTTCTGTCCATCTCGCTCCCTCCCATCTTCTCCCTCTCTTCCTCCCTCCCTCTTTCCCTCTTAACTTCTCAGTAAAGGGCATCTTCACAGAGAGTGGTCCCCCTCAAATTAGCATCTCATAAATCAAACTCATGCCTGGGCACCTCTCCACCGCCGTGGGGTTGGGTGTATAAGACAGAGATGCGCACAGATCTGCTCAAAGGCGTAGGGAATGTAGGTGGTTGTTACTTGGGGGAAGATCAGCTAAGCAGCAAAACTGATTCCCAAGTCCTCAGGGATTTGTCCAGCCTGAGAAGAAGGAAGTCTTTACACGGGCATGTTCTCACTAGGTTACACTCAGGGACAAGGTCTACCAGTCTCAGAGGCAGAGGGGTTGTAGTGAGTATGAGCATGGGAGAGCATGTTTTGGCCTGAGAGCGTGTCTGAATGCAGAAAAGGACAGTGTCTTCTCTGTGTTCGTGTGCATGAGGGTGTGCCACAGGGTACACATCTGGTAACTGTGTGTGCCTCATCATCTGGGTGTGAATGTCTATGAGTGTGTTCATATGCACAGGTGTGTGCCTATACAACATGTAACCTCCTCCAGCCTACGCAGGCTAGTTCAGACCTTATGCCACTGAGGTGGGGCCACCTGTGGTGCAGCTCCTCTGACTCAGCTAGTTTCCTTTGATATGACACTACCTACCACCTGCCGTGAGGCCGAACTGGAGTTAACGGCAACCTGTGAATTTGGCGACTTACTGCTAAAAGGCTGTGCTGACAACTTGAAACTTGGCGTGGCAGGGGATGGGTTTCCCCCTTTATAAGCGCAGACTTTTATTAAACATTTGAGCTTTGATCAGGAATCTTGACTTAGCTCCATTCTTTCTCTCAACCGCCTAGTTTCCCCTCTCTTTTCAGCCCCAGCTTGCCTCCCAGGTGAAACCCGGTTCATGTTAGCTGCAGGCCTGCTTCCAACAACAACACAGTGTGACAATGGAGTCAGCTTAGTGGAAGGGAGAGGAAGAGAAGGCTGTAGACTGTGCCCCCATGGTGACAAGAGAGTGTAAAATCTGCTACCTTTTCTGTTTCAAACCCTAGCCAATGAAGCTGATATCCTCATCTGAAAGGTGTTCACTGATAGGGGCCAGCACTTTCTCCAACATGTGATCCAGGGAGGATATGCCTGCTTCTGAGTGTTCAGGAGATAACCCTGTACAGCCGGGTACTAATTCACACTGTCTGCCCTTAGAGTCATCTCCTGCTGCCTCAAATCCCCAGTAGAATTATCTTCTGCCTCCCCAAATCTGCCCTGAAGCCCTAGGAGACAGATATGACACCTACAAGATCCACACACCCTCTCTACAGGGCTCAGTTACAGAATAGCTAAAGAGAGCATAGTCAACAGGAAGGATGGGAGGAGGAAAGAAAAGTTGGTCTTCAGGTCAAGATGAGTCCCAGGACATACCATGGGAGTTTTAGAGACAAAGGAAAACATATTCAACCTATCTATTCTATTCCATTCTATTCTGTTCTGTTCTGTTCTACATCTGTCCTGGAAAGAGGGACTAAATCTTTTCACTTATCTTAATCCCCAGCTGGTGACTGCTCATGGCCAAAGGAGGGTACCAAGGAGGCTGTAACCTCCTCCACAGAGCTCAAGGTCGAGTGGAGGAGACAACTATCAGAATCAACTAAGTATGAGCTAGGCAGAAAGGCAAGCTGTGGAGGTACAGAGTCTCTGGGAGTGGCATAAGATCAGATGCCCAAGGAACGGCTCTCAGGGCTGTTTAACTAGAAAGTCTAAGCATGGAAGAAGATGTGAAAACACCAAACAAGAAAAGAAAAAAGCACTCAAAGGCAAGCAGGGAGAGAACGTAATGCAAAGGTCATCATGGACCTGTGACAAGCCATAGGACGTGTACAGTCTGAACATCAGGAAGCCACCTGTGGCCAGGCATGGACCCACACACCATAAATTACAGAGATTACAGGTTCTTATAGCTCACCACTCAACAAGGAAAGCAGCCTGGGCTAGGATGGAGCTCAGAGGTAGAGTGCTTGCCTTGCATGCAAAACCCTGGGTTTGATTCTCAGTATCACAGATTACAAAAACCAGAAAGCCAGGATGTCTGTTGCAAGACTGCTTCTTCTCTATTTGACAGGGAAGCTGCACCCATGCAATTGCAACAGTATGGTGACTTACCTAAGACTTGAACAATGACAACGCCAGTTGACATGCCAATGTCAGTTAAGACTGTCACAGGGTCCCCACCCCTCGATGAAGCCTGCAGGCAATTAATGACTGCTGATCAAGGAGAATCGATCTTCCCCAGGGTTGAGCCCCCTGATATGTCATCCGATACCAACTGGTCAGCTCTAAACACATACGAGCAACACTAAATAGGCTCAGCAGGTTACATTTATATATTCGTGTGTGTGTGTGTGTGTGTGTGTGTGTGTGTAAAACAATAATAATTAAAGAAAGAGAGACAATAAATTTGAGAGGGAATAAGGGCAGGCAGCAGATATGGGAGGAGTTACAGGGAGGAAAAGGGAAAAATTATGTAACTACAATGCATGTATATGACATTTTTAATTAATTTTTAATTAGCCAGGGTAGGGAAAGGGGAGAAGAACAGGAGAGGTGAAGTGTGGGGAAGATGGCAGGAGAGGGAACCAGGATTGGTGGGGGATGGGGCATCTCTGGGATGATCTAAAAACCTGGGACTATGGAAACTTCCAGTTATCTATGAGGGTGACCTGAACTAAGACTCATAGCAGTGAGGGATATAGAACCTGAACTGATCATTTCCTGTAACCAGACTTCTAGTGGAGATATGGGGACACCTACCCAGCCACAAAACCTTTGACCCGTAATTTTTTTTCTGCCAACAAGAGATAGAGGGGTAAAGAGAGAGCAGAAAGTGAGGGAATGGCCAACCAATGACAGGCCCAGCTTGAGTCCTGTGCCATGACACTTAATAATATTCTGCTACACTTGCAAACAGGAGGCTAGCATAACAGTCATCCGAGTGGCTTCATCCAGCCCCTGATGGAAACAGATGCAGAGACCCACAGCCAAACATTAGGCAGAACTCGAGAAATCTTGTGGAAGACTGGGAGGGAAGGACTGAAAGCCCCAGACAGGTCAAGCCAGACACCACACACACAAAGAAAAAAACTACAGAAACAACTAATCTGGGCCCATAGGGGCTCACAGAGACTGAACCACCAACAAGAGAGCATGCATGTGACAGACCTATTCCCCCTACATATACGTAACAGACGTACAACTTGGCCCTTATGGAGAACTTCTGACAGCAGGAGCAGAGGCTGTCTCTGACTCTGTTGCCTGCCTTTGGATCCCTTTCCCATAACTGGCCAGTCTTAACTAGACTTATAGGGAAAGCTGCACCCGGTCTTACTACAACTTGATATGCCAAAGTGGGTTGATAT
The DNA here is from genome assembly GCF_978045245.1 of Mus caroli. NCBI lineage: Eukaryota > Metazoa > Chordata > Mammalia > Rodentia > Muridae > Mus > Mus caroli. Next base: position 6,837,223 of record NW_028227263.1, on the reverse strand, counting down.
CTATGGGAGGCCTCCTATTAACTGAGGATAAAGGGAGGAGGCATGGGGGAGGGGAGGTAAGGGGGGATTTGGAGGAGAGGAGGGAGGTGAAGCTAAAATTGTAATGTAAAAAAATTAATTTTTGTAGAAAAATTAGACATGGTCCTGCATACTTACAATCCCAGCACTTTGGAGGATCCCAGCAGGTAGGAGGATCAAAAGTTCAAGGTGGGTCTTCCACCAGGGCAAATCATCAGCTTTTCTGCTCCTCTGAAGACCCCACAGTCTGAAGTCCTCCCAGGAGATCGGCTGCATGCAGGGCAGCAGACAGGAGCCTAGCATGGCTGCCCTCACGGAGGCCCAACAAGCAGCAGACCAAGACAGACACAGAGACTTATGCCCAGCCAATAGACAGAAGCAGAGAACCCCTGTGGTTGAATTAGGGATAGGCTGAAAGAAGTTGTAGAGGAGAGCAGCTTCATCAGAAGACCAGCTGTCTCAACTAACCTGGACCCTTGCGATCTCTCAGACACTGAACCACCAACCAGGCAGCATACACTAGCTGGTACAAGTCCCGTGACACATATACAGCAGAGGACTGCCTGATCTGGCCTCAGTGAGAGAAGAGACACCTAGCCTTGCAGAGACTTGAGTCATCAGGGAGTGGGGAGGTCTGGTGGGGTGGGAGGTGGGGGAAATCCTCTTGGAGATAGGGAGTAAGAATGGGATGAGGAACTGTCAGAGGGTGGACTGGTGCGGGGGGTGGGGGTTGCGTAATGACTGGGCTGCAAAAAAAAAAAAAAAAAGATTAAAGATAATTAAAACAAAAAAGTTCAAGGTGACTCTCAGCAAGTTCAAGGCCAGCCAAGGCTACATGGGAAAATGAAAAAAAAAAAAAAAAAAAAAAAAAAAGAAAGAAAGAAAGAAAAGAAGAGGGGGGAAGGGCGGGAAGGAGGAAGGAAGGGGAGAGGGAGGGAGGGAAGGGGCATCCATCACCTAGAGAGAGTATTATATGCATGCACTAAAGGAAATCCTGGATTACAGCTTCAAGGCTGGATGGGTGGGAGACTAAGCCTGGGTAGGTGAAGTCTAGAGGCACAGAACTCTCCTTATACGAGTTTTCATACACACCCCGGACACAGGAATGATACTGGGGTCCACTCCCCACTGCCTACACAGCTGTGCTGCTCCTCCATGCCACCTGGGGAGGACTAAGAGCTTCCAGATGTGCAACTGTTCTGACAGCAGACAAAGGATTGTATTTTGACAGAAACGAGTACAGAAGATAAAATAGCACAGAAATATCCCTCAAATCCCTTCCACTTAAGACACCAACACAGCAGTGTGGCTGGGCACCTCCCCTGCAGAGTTGGGAGGTTTCTTTATCATCTTTTCATGTTTTCTGCTGAAGAGGACCTTTAAGAAAAATGTCAAGTGTCCCAGCAGCCAATGTGAAGGCTTGTGGGCCCTGTGCATTAGCACCAAATGTTCTGGAATCCAAGTGGCCTCTTGGTGTTGTGTGTCCATGTGGTCTGCCTCTGTCCTGGCAGGCCATTATCAGGGCAGGAGCTCAAGCATTAAGTGTCACACAAGGTCATGGAGACAAAGGAACAGAGCAAGCCTGATTGAGCCCCATACCCTGCCTGCTCTAGCTTAGCAGCTGCCTGCTCTCCAGTATCATCATCTCTTCATACTTCTGAGAAGGAACCAGGATGCTTAGGGAAGAGTGGATGGCTGGGCACCATGTCACAGACCAGGGTGCTGACTGCAGAGCTGGCAGCATGAATCTGCTGTGAGAACTTCACACAAGACTAAATCCACACAGAGATGAAACCTATTAACTGGGCAATGCTTGCATAAGCAGCTGCACATGCCTGGGTCCACTTCCAGGCTGGGACTCAGGACTAGGGGGAGCTAGGGAGAAGCTGACAGCTTTGGTTTTTGCCAGCTGTTACACTAAAACCTACAATTGTATCCGATTAAAAGGAATCTATCGGAAGAGTTCTGGTAGGTGTGCTCAGGATGGGATACCAAGTGGGGCTTCTGTGGCTCACTGGATCTACCCATCTGCCTTGCTACCTACAGAGAAAAACATTCACCTTCCTGGGTTTGGAGACAGGGTTTGTGGTCTCCAGAATAACACCCCTAACGGTTCTACATCCTAACCCACAAATGCATTCTTTCGTGTAGCTAAAGGGACATCAAAGATAAGACCAAGCCACTGGTGGCTTGTGGAGATGGGGGGGGGGGGGTCTTAACACAGAGGTCCCTGCAAGAGATAAGTAGGAAGACCCCAGTAAAGAGAAACAGGTAGATGCTCTACTCTGGCCTTGAGGTTGCAGGCAGAGGCCAAGAATAGCAGCATCCTCTAGCAGGTGCAAGAGGTCAGAAACAGATGTCCTTCCATCTGCCGCCTCCATAAGGAGCTGGCCTAGGAGTCCCAGCCACACTCCTCAGCCCCACAAACGTGTTGTGCTTTAAGCCACTAAACCTGTGATAACTAGTCTCAGCAGTAAACAGCAACAGAACATTGGTTTTCCTGCCTTGCTTTTAAGTTTCTCCTTTCTAGTCCGTCTCAGCCATGACAGCGTTAGTTGGCCTGACCCTATTTTGCATGTAGCTTAGACTTTTTCGCCCTACACCAAACTATTCACTTCCTTGTCTACAGAAACATTCTTCCAAGCTGATCAATAGTCTACGTCGACGGTGACAAATTCAGCTTTGTAAATCTCACTGTGGCAGGCCCATCTCCACGATAAGAGTTGCCTCATTAAATTATACACGCAGATAAATGAAACCACATGGAACTCACGGTGGCCCAATGAGAAGCTCAAGATGCAGGTAGAGTGGAGAGCTTGGAGCTGGCCAGGCTGAGGGTTCAACAGAGAGCAAAGCATTCGGGGAGGTTGCTGGGCAGAGGGACTCAGAACACAGCATCCCTTGTTAGATGTCCTCAACCGCACCAGTGGCCCACTGCAATGAACTCCATGGCTACAGCCTGGACTCTATCTACCCATCGAGACTCTTACCTCTCAGACCCCCATTCACGTGAATCAGCTCAGAAGATGGAGAGTGACCACCAAGACATTCTACACTAGAACTAGAGGGATAGCTCTGAGGTTAGAGGCACTTGCTGCTCTTGCTGAGAATCCAGGACCAGTTCTTAGCAGCTCACAATCACCTGTAATTCCAGTTTCAGAGCACTCCACACCCTCTTCTGACCTCCTGGGTCAGAACCAACATACATGACAGATACACACATGTGCACGTCTCTAATGAACAAAATAATTTTTAAGAATACAATCAAGCTGGGCTGTTCCAACCCAGAACTGTCATATTCTCTCCGATACCAAGCTCACTTCTCTGTGGGCTGGAAGTCAGGATGCCCGAGGAAGACTTCCCAAGAAGAACCTTCCTATTCAGCTGACTGTTGAGACCTCACGGGACTGTGTCCAGCCTCAGAGAGCATCTTACTTTCAAGAAGCAAGAAAAGAATGAAATGTGTTATGTCTAGGCTCAGGTGGCCACCTGGTCATCTCCAGTCTTATGACCCCTGCCCTGGTCTGTAGTGAAAAGGTACAGGGTTCTGCCCTGGAGGTCTCCCATACCTGGGACACCTGAGGCCAGACCACTTCAACAGATAACAGGTTCACAGTGTGGGAGACAGACAGCCACTTGCAGGTAATACGATAAGGCCACATCTCCCACAGCAGGCACCATCAGAATACATCTGGAAGGTGTGTAGGCATTGAGGGTCAAGGCAGGAATGAGGTTACACAAGATGACACAGAGTCTGACAGAGCCAGAAGTGGAGCATCCTTGGGGCCAAGGAGACATCAAAACAACAACAGCCTATCGAAACATGGGGACAGAAAGACAGAAAACACTGAATACAATATTGCATTAGAAGGGCCCCAGAGTCTGCTTCTGGGTTTGAGTGTAGGCCTCCTTCAAACCTCAGTGGGATGTGACATTATCATTTCAGACTTTCACCAACTTATAAGAACCAACATGTGTGCTATCCTCAGTTACACATAGTAGCAAAATCCAGGTTAATGATGTGTGCACAAACCTAGAGTAGGATGCTTACAGGAAGTCCGTAGCTCTGGGACAAAAACCACCAAATGACCTTAGAGTGTGTGTGGAACAGGCAGCCACAGCACTTGGCACACACTGTGTCTCCTCCAGTGTCAGGTCTATGATCCACCTCCAAGAAAGAGACACTGAGCCCTCGGAGCTGGCAGTGAGTTCTACAGGCACTTCCGCCCACTTGGGCTTCCTCTGTGTAGTTTAAAACTCACATTTTTATAACGCCTGAGTATATTAATGTTCCCTGAGAGAAAAAAAATGGTTAGAAAATAGCCACAGAAATAGTTTAAGGTAAATCAAATAATATACCTTACTAATGAAAGCACTGAACTTAATACCATTTTCTGTTCTGTTTTAAAATTAGAATGGGTACTTTTTAAAAATCAGCAGAAAAAGCAAACTGTGTGGTGGAGGCTGCCGGCTCCCTGGACAGTTCTCTAAGCCAATTCAGCCCAAGGTTGCAGTCATCTCCGCAGGTGACTGGCCCCATCTGTGAAGATTAAGTTTTAGTCCTGGAGCAAAAGACCCACCTCCCTAAGCCAAATGATGGAATCTCTTTAGAGACAACTTCCTGCACAGTCCTAGGGACCATGTGGCTCACTTAATTGACTGATTGGTTGATTGACTGGTTGATTGATTGATTGATTGATTGATTGATTGATTGATTGATTGATTTAGATAGGATTCCCATGCCCAGGTTAACCTCAAACTCCTCCAGATCTTGGCCACCTGGCTCTCTGATCTTCCCCTCCCAAGTGCTAGGATGATAGACGTGCATCAGTATGTCTGCCTTCTGTAGTGCTAAGGTCCAGCCTAGAGTAGCCTACAAACTTGAAAAGCACCCTGCCCCAACCCCTAAGACTACTGTTTGAGCCCAGTTGTTTTCAAGAAATACATTGACTGAGAGTGACCTTGAAGAAGGAGCTGGGCCCATTCAAGGTCCTTAACAAACAAGGCTCTGCAGTCAGGTGGGACTCACCATGCACAGCAGTGTGGTGCTGCCTTCCAGGCATCTGGTCCTCCAGCTTTACAATGGAACATGTAGCTGCTTTGTTTTCTTCACTGAACCATGTGCACACACACCACCTTCCACCAGCACTGTGCGAGCAAGAATGTTCTCTCTCCTATCATGTGTCAGACACATACTCTCAGGCCCACAGCCGGCTCTTTCTTAACAGGGCATCCCTATACCACAGTGCAGACAGAGTAGGGAGGAGACACTCTTCCTCTGATGTGGGATTCTCCCTCCCCAAGTCATATCTTCCTTCCACAGTTGCATTACTCCTCTGACAAGTAAACTTTTTGTGAGTTTCATCTTGTGTAATTTACAAAAGCACCTCCCCTGGCTGCAGCTGAGTTCTGCCAACTCTAGGAGTTTCTGTGTGTAAGCCACATAGGAAACACATTTTGAGGTACAATGGGGAGCATCAGGACTGTATGTTGCTAAGGTTACCTGAAAGCAAAAAACTTCTGTGGGTGTTCACTGTGGCTTTCCTCATGATGCCAAACCAGTGATTTCAACAACCAAGATTCATTCAGACCAGGGCCTGCTATTTAATAACTAAAAAACATGAGCTGCCAAGCCAAACAATATGAAAGAACTGTCATATATTCCTACACCAAAGAAGCCATTCTAACTGGGCTGCACAGCACATGTTCAATTGTAAGATGTTCTGTAAAAGGGCAACCATGGAGGTAACAGTCATGGATGATCGGGGCTGTCAGGGTGTGGAAGGACAGTCAAATGGACCTGGGAGTTTTAGGGCACCACACTATTCCATAGGCTCCATGACATCCAACATCGTCTAAAGCAATCAACTGCAGAGCACAGATTGAGCCTTGCTGGGCATTCTGGCTTTGGAATTACAGTGGCAGTCACTGTAGACTCATGGACAGAACCAAGCACACAGGATATGGAGACTATTGGTAATGGGAGGAACTGCATGTGCTAGAGACAGAGTTTGTGGGACATCACTATGATTTCCTCCCACTTTTATTCTGATCCTCAAGTCAAAATTAAATCTATTAAAATTTATTATAAAACGATCTTACTGTGAAGCCTCTGTCATATGATGTCACCTAATCTCCTCACAGTGTGACGGTGACTGTGTGGCAAAAGCTAGACTTGCCAGAGACGTGGGCATGCCCTGAATGCCATACAATTTCCTAATTTACATTAGATCTAGCTCAGAGTACCATCCTGCCTATGATGTTGGTTGGAGAGTTAACCTCAACCGTTACCAGGGCCCATCTATCATTCTATGCATCAAAACAGGTGGGGAGTCCTGTCTGGGCTTCTTCCTGATAGGCTCCACCAATGCCCAGAGTCTAGGAGTGACCAAAATCCACAGTAGCATACTCCTCCCAGGCAACATGTGCGCATACGACCACATCGAAGTCCTTCAGCAAGCAAAGGGACAATGGACTCAGACCATTCACACAGAGTTCTGCTCAGCAGCAGAGAAGAGGCAGCACCCACATGTACATCAGCCTAATTTAAGTACAGATTATTTTAAAACCAATAGAGAATTTAAGTACATATTGTTTAAAAACCATTAGAGACCTCACTTTTACAATGATCAATAACTCAAAGAGAAAAGGCCTGCAGATCCTCAAATTTCCCAGCCCCATTTGATGCAAAGGCTGCCTTCATTCAATATAGGTCTTTGACAGCTTTGCCAAAGAATAGGAAGCTGAGCTGCATGGGCTTACTTCCAGGACCTCCGTTCTATACCATTGGTCTATGCATATGTTTGTGCCAGTGCATTTGGCTTTTGCTACTGCAGCTTAGGGAAGGCAGTGGGGGATGGGGATGAATTAAAACAAGGTATAATAAGGTATAATAAGATATAATAAGAGGCCATCATGAAAACCATCATTCTGTATGTTAACTTTTTTTAAAAATCAATTAAAAACAAAAGAAAGTTAAATGTCCAAAATGTCAAAGCTTTCAAAGGAGCAGGAGAGAGCCACTGTAGAACATGATTATGTTCCCATCTCTGTTGTCATCAGACAGCTCACCCTGGATACATGGCCCACAATTCCCATTTACACTGATCTGGCATACCTCAGACATCATCCTATGACAACATGAGACCCATCTCCTTACCATGTTGACATCTTATCTTAGGGCTTATCTTATCCCACGGATGAGCAGGTCTACAATTGTGTCACGAATGGCACAGCCATGGGCACACTAAATGTGTAAGGGAAGACCTGAGAGAACTTCCAGTCTCCAGCAATGTTTCCTTATCAATGGAAGCTGAAATCACAAGCATACCAATATCCCAGCTATGGCAATCTCTAGTGGTCAAGAGGGAGAACCAGAAGCTAGAGAGATGGTTCACCAGTTAAGAGCACTTGCTGCTCTTCCAAAGGACCTACCTTGGGTTCCCAGCACCTGCACTGACAGCTTACAACTGTAACTACAGTTCCAGGGAACCTACTGCTTGCCTCTGTGGGCACCTGCACACATTTGACATGCACATAACATGTAAATAATTTTTGTAAATGGGGCTGGAGAGATGGGTCAAAAGTTACAAACACTTGCTGTGGATACAGGCTCAGTTCTCAGCACCCACATGGTGGTTCCATAACTTGTAACTCCAGTTCCAGTAGATCTGACATCCTCCTTCTGACCTCCAGAGGCAGCAGGCAAACACATGGTATACATACACGTATGCAGGCAAAACACTCATACACATAAACAAATCTTTGGGGTGGGAGGAGAGCCAGCCTCAAGGCATGGGACCAGAAGCAGGTAGTACACAGTAAATACTTACCGACCAAGCACAACCATAGAGTTGACGAGCCTGAGAGACAGTATCAGATTTAAGTCTTAGAAATACTGTAAAGGTGTTGAACAGAAAAAGGAAACTGTACAACATGCATAATACATGTAGCATCTAAGTACAGACTCCGGAAAAACACAGGGCAACGCTATGTAATATCCATGAGCACATGCATAGTATTAAGACTACTGCACAGAGCACGCAAGGAAATGACAAACACCACAGCCAAATACCGCTAACCCTGAAGGGAAGGGAGGCTGGCTGCCGGGTGGCATCAAGGGAAACCCTACGCAGTCGGCCTGGGTTTGTTCTGTAAGCTGAGTGAAAAGCATGGGGGATGTTTGGTGTTATTTTCCATTTTTTATATGCTTTAAATATTTCATAAGTTAAAAGAGCAAAGTACAGGACAATATAAATAATACACGACCACTCCCCCTCCTAACAAAAGGATACACATACACACATATTTACATACAACAGCGACCTGGGCAGCCCTCGAATATGAATGAGGATACTTCTCAATTCTTACACATGCTCTTTACGCTGTTTAGATTTGTTTCCATGTACACATATTATATTTTCAATTTTTTAAAGTGTAAATATTTTAAGAAGATTCAAGTGGGAGGAAGCCTTGGTTTACTGAGCCCAGCCAATCCCATCTCCTCTTCAAGGCTTTTCCAGGAGGCCTTCATCCTTGGGGTCCTGACCCCTCCAGTGTCCAAGAGCTTCTGTTGTTTCCTTCTCAGCTGCCCTCTGCTCTCCTCCTGGTCTTGTCCTTGGGACTCTGCTTTGACATCTAAGTTGATTCTATTTCCTAGCTATTAAGAACACTAGAAAGCAGAAAGGCCCTCCATGCTCATAGATCAGAATTAATATCGTGAAAAATAGCCATGGAACCAAAAGCAATCTACAGATTCAATACAATGCCAATCAACATTTCAGCACCATGCTCCACAAACACAGAAAAGCAATCCAAAAGTCTTCACTTAGGTACAAAAGACAGAAGACAGCCACAGCAATCCTAAAACAAAACAACACCTGACTTCAAATTACACCACAGAGTCATTGCATGAAAAGTATCATGATACTGGCACAAAACATCACATACACACACACACACACACACACACACACACACCAAACAAACAAAACAAAACAAAACAAAACAAAACAAAACAAAACAAAAAAACAGACAGGACCCATATGTAAGTCCATTCAATTGCAGTTACATGATACCTAAAGAACTACACTGGGATTGTTTTAACTGGCCCCAAGGGACTGAGCAGCAGACAGCAACTGCAGGAAGTAGCTTCTATCCCCAAGATAACATGAAGAAGAGGAGAGAGGCTGACATTTCAAAGAAAATGTTGCCCACTTGGTGAGCATGCCCAAACTCAAGAGGTGTGAGGCAAGGAATCCACTGATGCATTTGCCAAAACCAAGGCAGGAGAACGAATCCTACATGGGTAGATGCTGCCCTCTGGCTCAGAAGCCCCGGAGGGAGTTCACATGCTTGCTTATCCAGCTTTCACAGTGAACAAGAGGGGCCTCCCTGTTACCTGGAGAAGACCATGGACAGGTTGGTTTCCAAGCTGGAGAATCCTCCTGCATGGACAGCTTAGGGACTACAATCTCCTGGGGATGACCAGTCCTTCTGCAGCTATGCCCTTTGGGATTTCCCATAAGAAGGAGCCATCAAGACTCGATTTGCCACACTCCCTGCTCAGCTGATGACCTCAAAGGCCAGCATGCTGACACTCTACCCCATCAATTTCCACCAAGCAGATCCAAGCTAAACATCTAAGGCCTTGCCTTTCCAAAAGCTTGAATTATATATGACTTGGGAGCAGCCAGATCATACATACGCTATTGATTCAATTCTTTTAAAACAAACAAAATGCAGGCCAAGTGGTACCTAGGAAAGGTCACCGATTGTGCAGACAGAGCCCTGAAGATACAGTTCTGTCTTGGCTACATCAGACGATTAAACATGACCAGTGTCGGAATGGGGAATTGCTCAGTGGATAAGAGCTCTTGCTATATATGTTAGATGACCTGAATTCAAATCTCTAATGTACCTGTAACCCCAGCATTGTGGGACAGAGGTAGGTGGATCCAAGAAGCTCACTGTTCAGCTGAAATGGTGGCTTCCTGTCTTAAAAAATAAAGTGGAAATGGTTCAGTGGTTAAGGTCACTTGTTACTCTTGTAAAGTACATGCATTTGGCTCCCTGCACCTACATGGCAGCTTATAACAGTCCACTCCAGTTCTAGAGGATCTAGCTCCCACTTCTGGCCACTGTGGGCACTAAGCACACACATGATGCACACGTACACATGCAAGCAAAATACTCATACACATAAAATAAAGGTAAACAATCTTTTTTAAAAAAAATAAATGGAAAGTAAAAAAGAATACACCTGACAGCATCCCTTGGCCTCCACAAACTTCCTAAAGAGCAGATCACCAAGATACACACACACACACACACAAACAAACACACACACACATACACCAACACACACCATACACATGTATTACACACAGTTGCGCGCGCACACACACACCTACACCACACACACACATACCATACACACACTCACACACTCATACTTACACACCGCACACACTCACAAATCACACACACATTAGCCAGTGTAGATTTCATTTACAAAACCACACTGACTTCTTCAGCGTTGTATGCTCAAAGCCATGGAAGAACCCATGACTATATTCTTTCCCAGCTTGTTTCTGCCTAGTGAGCAGCATACCCTTTCTGGTGCAGCCCGTGAGATAGACAGAAGCAATGTGGGGGTGAGGGTGGGGGGAAGGCTCCTCAGAACACAGAGGAGAATAGCACCAGGAGACCCAGCCCATCAAGGCTCCTCTCAGCTGCAAGAATTGGGATGATCATCCCGTCCCAAACTTGAGCCAGGGAGGTCTTCACAGCCTGTGTGTCTGTGACCTTAGGGTCCCCAACCCTGACTGGTGAATCTCTACTACACAAAAAGTTCAAACAGTGCCATGTGGGCCGTGGCTCCCAACCATTAATTGGCAAGCCTAGCTTGAACTGTGTTCTCTCGACAGGATTCAGGGGAATTCCTTCACTCACAGCTCCAGGCAAGTTTTATTTAAACCTCTCTTAAGCATGCTGCAGCTTTGAGCTGAACTGTTGTTCCCTGTTCTGCACAGAGGGATCTCATTGCTTGCCTTTTGCAGGTGGGCCCTGGAGCAGGGTGGGGGCCTCAGCTCCCCTCATGGCCCACGCAGGGCTACCGGAAGAGGAAGCACACATGTCAATGCTTGCTGGTGGGAAGGCCACTTCAGAAGGGAAGGTCACCTTATCTGGTACCCTTCTGGTTTCCAAGAATAATCTAGATGCCATGCATCCATGCAGAGCTCACAGCTCAAGGAAGAAAACGTAAGTGCAAGGCAAGAACACTGGCTTGACCTTGAAGACTGGTTTTCCCCTGTGGTTCTGGTGCCTTCTTTCTTTCTGGCCATTGTACCCTCTGTGAGTAGAAGAAAGATCCCGATGCTTAAGGTAACACGGCACCAGAGCCAGGTGGGCCCCAGGCTTGTGTCCAGAGGCAGGTAAAGTGCTACTGTTGGTCACTCAGGACCTGTTGAAATCAGGGGAATTCAAGCTGCTCAGAGCACTGTTCTGACAGTTGCCCTCTATCCAACAACACATCAAGACATGGGTGTTGGGGATAATATTATTGTGCACTGTGTAAAGATTGTCTTTGTATTATTCAAATGCTGATTTCTGTGTCAGCAGACCAGAGTTTGGTATTGTTATGTTTTTTTTTTTTTTTTGGATCACCTCTTTCCATGGTATTTTGTATACACTCCCTCTCTCGCCTTCTGATGGTTTAATTAAAAGCCGATGGCCTATTTAACAAGGGAGGAGAAAATAGGCAGGATTTCTGGCATAACTAGGAAAGAGTGAGAGGCGCTGGAGAATTCCCCAGTCAGATGTGGAGGAAGAAGCAAGTGCCAAAACTGAGAAGAGGAAAGAAGCCATCTGGCAGAACTTAGAATAGAACAAAAGGGTATCACGTTATAAGAGCTAGTTGGGAACAAGAGTGAACTGAGGCCTTAAGCATTCATCATAATTATAAGTCTCTGGGTCATTATTTGAGACCTGGGGCAGACTAAGAAAGGGCCATTGTACATAGGATAACTCCACAATGCCCCAAGCTTCGCTCTTGATTGGCCTTTCATCTGATCTGCCCCATCCTGGTCTCTAGCTGCCCTCACTTGTCCCCTGGAGTTCTACCTTTTCTGTAGTACAATAGAGTCACCCTGTGTGTAGCCTCAAACCTACCCTGCCTCTGAGTCATTCACTCATATACAACAGGGATTCTCTTCTCTTCTGCAGAGGTGAGGGAATATAGCTCAGGTCAAGCCTGGGTCACTGTCCTGGGGCTGAGAGATGCTCTTCAGCTGTTCACTCCCATCCGTGGCTGTTTGGATTGTGACGGATGTTGGTGAGATGATCTAAATGAGAATGGTCCCCATAGACGCCTATGTTTGAATGCTTGGTCCCCAGCTAGTGGAACTATTTGGGAAGGATTAGGACAGATGGCTCTGTTGACCGAGGGGTGTCACTGGGGGTAAGCTTTAAAGTTTCAAAAGCCTGTGCCAGGCCCAATGCCTCTCCCTTTGCCTGCTGCCTGCTCTTCAGGGTCTAAAGCTCTCAGAAGGTCTCTAAAGCTCTACTGCTCCAGCACCATGCTTCTCTGCTTCCTGCCACGATGCTTATGAACTAACTCTAAACCGTAAGCAAGCCCCCAATTAAATGCTTTCTTTTATCGCTTTTCATGGCAATAGAACAGTAACGAAATCAATGAGAAATTATCAAGAAGGGTGCTGTGAACATCTACAGGATGTAACCCTTTCAGTTGGTGCCATGTGTGAACATGTTTGATTGGGAAGTGACCTCCGAGTGCATCCCAAAGCAGCATGGGGCTGATTTACAGTTCCACCTTTCCCACCGGTTAGAAAGAAGCTTCAATCACCCGGCATCCCTGACAGTACTTGGTACCACTGTCATTGTCTAGTGTTATGGGTTAAATGTAAAATGTCCCCAGAGTCTCCTGCACTTGGGTGCTCACCCCCAGCTGGTGGTGCTGTTCTAGGAGGCTGTGGAGGCTTAGGGGATGGGGGGGGGGGTCACTGGAGAGAACTTTGGGGTTTTAGCTCTATCCACTGCGAAGGCTTGCTCTACTCCTGGATACCAATGCAACCTGGAACTGCTTCCACTGTGAAGCTTTCTCCACTGGGACAGACAGACAGACTCCCCCCAAAGCGAATTGTGACCCTTAAGTTGATTACTGTTGGGTATTGGGTCACATAAATGAGAAAAATAACCCATGTGCCATCTTCCTTTTTAATTATCTCAACAGGTATGTGGTGACAGTTGTCTATAACTTATACATTTTCCTAACAAATGCTATTGGGGAGGGGGTGTTCTGGGTTTTCTGTTGTTGTTGTTGTTGTTGTTGTTGTTCAACTTATATGCGTTATTTGGTCATGTGTGTGTTCAAATGTCTTTTGTCAACTTGGTTTTCTTTGGGGTTTGGTTTCACTTTAGCTTTAGTTTTGTTTACCTTATAAAGGAAAGTGATGTGTTTAGTTCACAATGTTAAAGACTAGAAGTACAAAAGGCATTCTGTGGAGTCTGATGAGGGTCTATCTTACAGTGTCACATGGAGAAAATACCTCTCTCCTCCTCCTCCTCTTCCTCCTCTTCCTGCTCCTCCTCCTCCTCCTTCTTCCTTCTTCTTCTTCTTCTTCTTCTTCTTCTTCTTCTTCTTCTTCTTCTTCTTCTTCTTCTTCTTCTTCTTCCTTCTTCTTCTTCTTCTTCCTTCTTCTTCTTCCTTCTTCTTCTTCCTTCTTCTTCTTTCTTCTTCTTCTTCTTCTTCTTCTTCTTCTTCTTCTTCTTCTTCTTCTTCTTCTTCTTCTTCTTCTCTCTCTCTCTCTCTCTCTCTCTCTCTCTCTCTCTCTCTCTCTCTCTCTCTCTCTCTCTCTCTCTCTCTCCCTCTTCCCCTCCTCTCCCCTCCCCTCCCTTCCCCTCTCCTCTCCTCTCCTCTCCTCTCCTCTCCTCTCCTCTCCTCTCCTCTCCTCTCCTCTCCACCAACTTTTCACTCTGAGTCTTTGCTTCTTACTGTTGTGTTTTACTGTGCTTTATCTGTTATAGGTATACGCCCTTTGTGATGGTTGATCTTCACTATCAACCCAATGGGGTCATGCCTCCAGGTGCGTCTGTGAAGATTGACTACAGCGAAAGGACAATCCCCCACCCAGACTGAGCAGCACTTTCAGAGGGCAGCCTAAATATAAAGAGGTCTGAGGGAAAAGCCAGTGACGTCTGCTTTCACTTCTTAATGATGAGTACATCTGTCCTGCTGCTGCTGTCATTCTTTAATGATGTCAGAATCCAGTTTCTTGAATTTCTCTCCCAGCAGTAAATGGAAATTAACTTGGAGATTCTCCATTGAATAATGTGCAGAGGACGATAGAGACTTTGGAGTACTTGGTTCTAGATGTTATGTCTTCATTAAAGCCCTCCCTCCCCACAAGGCTCAGAGTCTAAGAAGAGGAGACAGAAAGTATCAAGAGCCAAAGATAATGGATGACTCCATGGAAACAGTGTCTTACAGACACAACAGGACTGATGCACATATGAACTCACAGAGACTGTGGCAGCATGCACAGGGCCTGCAGAGCTTCAAGTCAGAGTCCCAGCACTGGGAGAGGGAAGTTGACACAGGGTTCCACCCCTAACTAAGAAGCCATTTGCAATTGATGCCCACTGGCAAAGAGAAAAATCACTGGGGATACCAACCACACATCAGGGCAGGTCCCATGCTCAGGAGTAGTTAGCCAACACAAAACAAACTCGGTATGTGTGTGTGCATGTGCGTGTGCGTGTGTGTGTGTGGAGAGAGAGAGAGAGAGAGAGTGTGTGAGTTAGAAAGATAGAGAGGTTCTAGAAGGAGTTAAGCTAGTGGAGAAACCTGATCAAATTTTTTAAATTTCTCTTTTAAACCCATCCATCTTCTTGGCCTTGTAACATGGACTGAAAGCTCACCAGGAATCCTCCAGGATATCAGCAGCAGATCAGAACTGCTGAGACATTTACCCTCGTGAAATAACCAGCTGTCAGATTCTCAGACTCTGCAGTGTGCATCCAGGCTTTGTTGGACTACCCAGCTCCTATTGGCTGCAAGCTATTCTAGAAAACCCCCATTTATAATAATATACATTCTATCCATTCCGTTCCTTTAAAGGACCCTGACTAATTCACCCTTCAACAGAGATGATTGAAATTTATCATTTCATGCTCTTAGCAATGTATTTTGATGAGCAAAATTTATAATTTTAATGAAATTCTATTTGTTAACTTTCATGGATCTGTATGTATTTTACATTGTTTTATCTAGAACTTGCCTACCTTGGTTTCTTCTGGAAGTTTTATAGTGTCAAGTTGTACATTTAGATTTATAATCTATCTTGCAAGGTCTGAGTTGTTGGGTTTTTTTTTTTTCTAATTTCTCCCACTTAGATACCAAATTGCTCAGCACCTTTGTACAAGGACATTCCTCTTAATGTTAACATTGAATAATTTTTGCACTAAAGGGATTGTGACAGCTAGACTATATATATTGTGTGTAAGCAGAACTCTCAAAATGTTCTAAAAATATCTTTAAAATCATACATTCCCAGAGGAGATGTCTCAGTTGGTTAAGAGCCTCCCATCAAAGCCTAAAAGACAGGCCCAGCACTCATCTGGAACTCCAGCACTTGTGCAGAGACGGGCAGATCCCCGAGGCTCATTGGCCAGCCCAGCTGATTCAGTGAGCTTTAGGCTCAGTGGGAAACTCTGTCTCAAAATCAATGAATAAATAAGTGTGACGTGCAGTTAAGGAGAGATACCTGCTACCGACCTCTGATCTCAGTATGCATATAGACTTAGGCACTTACCCACATACACAAATGCACACGTCCACACTAACAAGTACATAACACCACACACACACATACACACACACACATGTACACACACCACATAAAAAAATAAAATAAAACCCACATACTCAGGATACCAGGAGGGCAAGCCTCACAGTAGGAAAGCTCTGAAGGCCCCACAGAATGATTCTCCAAAATGAGAAGAAGGAGCCCCTCCCCCATTGTCAGTGGTGGCCAGGAGAAAGTGAGCCGGGAGATGTGAGCCGCCTCAGTAGCCATAGCACTTGCTATAGACAGAGCTGTGAAGGGCCCCCGGTTGTGACTGAGAGTCTAGCACTCGATACCACCCAAGCCTTCAGATAAACTCACCATGCTTTATGAACTTGAATCCCTATGCTGATTACCCAGGAGACCACATCCAGGCTCTCTGCTGGGAGGCACTTGTTCATAATTGATTGGGTGATTGTTCTCAATTTTGTCCATCTAGACATTGTATGCTTTGTGTAAACTACAGCTGACTTTGTAATCAGAGTTTACTGGAACATAGTTTGACAACAACGCTTGCACATTTGATGTTCTTGGTGGTAAGGTATAATTATCACACCTTCTATGGTGGTTAGTCTTCACTGTCAGCTTGGTGAAGAGTTAGAATCGGGCTGGAGAGATGGCTCAGCGGTTAAGAGCACTGACTGCTCTTTCAAAGGTCCTGAGTTCAATTCCCAGCAACCACATGGTGGCTCATAACTATCTATAATGGAGATTTGATGCCCTCTTCTGGTGTGTCTGAAGATTGGGACAGTGTACTCATATACATAAAATAAATAGACATTTTTAAAAAGAAGAAGAAAATTTAGAATCACTTTTGAAACACATCTCTGAGCATATTACTGAGGAAATATTCAACAGGATATTAACAGGAAAGGGTATCCCCACTTTGAGTGTGAGAAAAATGAGAAGAATCAAACTGAGTAACAGTACTCATTCATTCTCTCTCTCTCTCTCCCTCTCTCTCCCTCTCTCTCTCTCTCTCTCTCTCTCTCTCTCTCTCTCTCTCTCTCTCTCTCTCTCTCTGCTTCCTGACCTTGGATGCAATATGACCAGCTGTCACAAGTTCCTGTGTTCATCCCTTCCCCACCATGAAGTCAGAATAGATTCATCTTTCATTTGCTTTGGGGGGGTGGTAATTCTGGTCCCAGAAATGATAAAAGTCACTAATACCCCCTTATGTCTGTGGTATCTGGAACAGCTAACACTACAGTCATGGTGAGCCAGAGCACCATGCATCCCACCCTGTACTATCCAACATAGCTGCCCCAGTGAAAAGGAGAAGTTGGCCAGGGTGTGAAACCTGCATAAGCTGGATCCACTCCTATACACATTCTAGAGAAAAGGGAGGATTCTTGGTGGTATGGGACTCCCACAAGCTGAATACAAGTCTCCCCACCCACCTGCAAGGGTCACCAGTCTGACACCCCTATTCTTTGTGCCCCAACAATGCCTTCTCCATCCCCTGGGGCTGTCACTTGATTCAGCTTTGTGGACAAAGTCAACCACAGCCACAGAGCCTCTCCTGCTTGGCTATCCACAGGTCACTGAACCAAGACTTGGAGAAGCCAAGACCTGACATCAGATTCTCTAAAGTGCCACACCACATTCCCTTCATCCTTCTCACCCAACTGCCTCTGCTCAGTCACTTATCCATGGCTGCTGCTGCAAATTCCACCCAGCAGCCCCTTTCTTCCTCCAGGCAGTCCAGACTGAATCTCCTCCTGACTGGGCACCTGTTCTCAGAGCCAGGCCACTTCGTAGTCCACTCACTCCACTCAGGGTGTCCCTCATAAGACATGGGAACCCATGGAGTTTCCATATCCACCTCCAAATGGATCTCACATAAAGTTCCCCTCGCAACATCACCCTCCAAGTACCACACTGCATTCCTTCCTCTAGTTCTGAGAGCATCAACCTCTGGCATTTCAGGACCTCTGCATTAGCAGTCCCCTCTGCTTGAGGGACCTTCCTATCATCATTAAACTACCCAAAGCATAATCCTTGGGCATCTCAAATACCTTTTCCAGGAATGTCTTCCCACCTCCTGCTCCATGGAGTGAGACACATCCCTCCAGTCCCATCTCTAGCTTACCTCAGCAATTACCATGTTCATGGATTGCTTAATCTCCTACTTATCACCTATCTGCCCATGGGGGCAGGAACTTGGTAGGTCATCATATTGTGGACACTCCAAGCTTTGTGTTCAATGAACAAGCAGATGGATGGATGCCATCTCTTACTGGGAGTCTGAGCATGGGTGATCAGATGCGCTTAGAGTCAGTGTCAGTTTCTCTCACTCTGTGACTTGTACTGATAGTGACATCATCTCCCACAAAGGGCAGCAGGGCCCTAAGGACAACCTTGCAGCAAAGACATATTTTGCGGTGAGCCAATGATAACATTTGGCACACCCTGAGGGGAGATAGAGATAGAGATAGAGATATAGGTAGATATAGACACACACACATGAGATTAAAAATTCCTCTGCTCTTTAGGACACACGCATGGCTTTGTCAGAGGGGAGAGCCATAACTGGGGCAATGTCTTGATGGCTCATTCCTAAGTGTTTATGAAAACTACATCATGACATTCCAGGTCAATGAGGACTGGTAAGTCACTACAGCACACTACCCAGTGTGAGCAGCATTCAGACGTATGTGACTGGAAGAGGTCATGCCTAGGAATGTACAACAGAGCACACTGGGCTCTGTAAGTCAATCATGGGGAAACTAAGCTAAGGCTATTTTCTAATGAGCAGCTAATTGGCATCTGTTCTATCTTCAAACACCCAGGGCCAACAAGCTTCACAGTGCTCTCTCTGCAGAAGCACGGCTATCATCCACATCACACATCCAGACCCCTGGTCCCTGCATCTGGTAGGTAGAGAAGCTGGTAGACTTTGTAGGGGGCATAGGGAGGATGGGCAAAGTTGTGCAGGTCAGGCATTTATGACTACGACCTCCATTCCTGACACCTGGAACAGTGGACATTGTAGGACCTCCAGCCCTTCGGACACTTTCATGGCCCCATTCAGCTGCCTAGTGACTTCTGCAACCCCAGCGGTTTAGTACGGTGATCGACACTTCTAGCAGAAATGCTTTTGAAGTAAACAGGTGTGGGGACTCTCATCATCTCTTATAAGAAATTTAAATTAGATTCAGGAAGAAACAATGATAAGTTTGACCTAAATATGAGGAAAATGAACCTATCTCATCACAACCAGAACATATCCTCATTGTTTTAGTTACTAATAATTCTCATTATACAATTTAATGAGTTTCACAGTGATGTTTCTATACATGCACATAGTGTGTTTTGATTATTCTCACCCACCCTTCGATTCTCATTCCCTCCCTCCTCCCCTCCACCATCCCTTTCCTTAATAATCCATCTTTTATTTCCCAGCCATTTATTTCTCCTTGTTTGTTTCTATGTATAACAACAAAAATGTGTGATTCTTGTCTTTCTGAGTCTAGCTTATTTCACGTAACATAATGCTCTTTGGTTCTATCTGTTTTCTCGCCAACGTGATTCTGCTGTTTATGGCTGCATAATACTCCATTTTGTATATATTCCACATTTTCTGTATCCACTCACCCACTGATGTGAAGTAGTGCAGTTTCATAGCCTGTCTCTTGCTAACAGAACTTTTATATGCATGTGAAGGCGGGTATCTGTTTTGCATACTGACTCTACCTCCTTCACTTCTGGGAGTGGAACTGGACTACACAGCAGCCGTTTCCAGTGTTTTGCGGAACTTCACACTAATTTCTATGGTGGCTGAACTGACATTATATTGCATGACATGACATGACATGACATGACATGACGTTGCATTACACGGTGCATAGTAGGAGCTTTTCCCCCACATCCTCACCATCACTGACTCTAATTTGCTTTCTTGCTGGTAGCCATTCTGAGTGAAGTAAGGTGGATTCTAACGTAATTTTGACTTGCTCTCACTTGATGGCTAAGGATGTTCAGTAGTTTTCATATACTTATTGGCCATCTGTACTTCTTTTTTTTTTTTCATCCGTGTGTGTGTGTGTGTGTGTATACAAGATGTGTGCACATTTATGCATAAGAGCACAGGTGTGAGAGTCAGAGGTCTGCCTCAGGGTTTGTCCTCACATTCCATCTTTTATGAGACAGGCTCTCTCTCTCTCTCTCTCTCTCTCTCTCTCTCTCTCTCTTTTCTTTTTTTCTCCTGCTTATGTCAGGCTAACTAGCCCAAGAGCTCCCAAAATTCTCTCTGCCTCCCACCTCCACAAAGGATCATTGGTACTAGAGATGCCTGCACAACTTCATCCAGTTGCATGTGGGTTCTGGGCATTTGAACTCAGGTCTCATGTCTGCACACCAAGCGCTTCTTGGGCTGTGTCTGAGCCATCTCTGTTGTCCCATCTGTATTTCTTCCTTTGGTTAGTGTCTGTTTCGATCATTTACTCATTTGTTGATTAGATTCCTTTGTCTTTGATCATTAACTTTCTGGGTTCTTGGTATATTTCAGATATTAATCCCCTTTCAGTAGCAGAAAAACATTTTCCCCAGTATCTATGATGTTTCTTCTCTCTGTGGGTTGTTTCCTTTGCTGGTCAGAAGCCTTTCAATTTTATGGAATTCCATTTGACATTTCTTGGGCTGGAAGCCATTATCCTTGAACTTACAGCAATCCTCCTACTTCTGCCTCTATGGGGATTGCAAATTTGAATCACCTTGTCATTCAGTAATTTCTTACCAAACTCCACTATCTTGCCCAGCAATATTTATATCTCACCGTCTAGTGTATGACTCAGCAATTTGGTTCTAACTGGTCTACCAGAGTGTCAAACATATGTACATGCAGAGCCTTTGTGTGCAAAAGGTCACCACAGTCTTATCTGTCAGGGTCAAAACTCTGGCATCATTAGCAGCTCTCAGGCCCTAATCAATAGCAGCTGTGGGTTTTCGAGTGGAGAACTGGTTAGGTGAAAATCAGGAGCTGCAAGCAAAACAGCAGGCAGCACAAATAAATCTCCTAGGTGTGCAGATGAAAGTCAGATGCAAAGGAATGCAGACACCAAGCAGCAGGCTTTGTGAGGCCAGAGGAAAAGCAAAATGGAGGCAATGCTCACCAAGAGTCAGGAGCCATAAGCATAGAAAACCTGGTGAGATGACAGAGATCACAGGACAGATGGAAGGCCCACAGAGCTGGGCATTCGGTAAAGCTCAATACATAACGAGTTAGAAGAAGGGAATTATTGCGATGCACCATTAGACCTCAACAGAGATAACTTTTTCAATGATCAAAATAGTCTTGGCATTGTAACATGAACCTTTAATCTCAAAACTCCAGAGGCAGAGGCAGGCTGGTTGCTATGAATTTAAAGCCAGCCTGGTTTACATAAGCATTCCAGGACTTAGAGGCCACATAGAGAGACTTTGTCTCAAAATGATGATGATGATGTTGATGATGATGACGACGATGACAATGGTAGTAAAGATGATGATGCTAAGGTGGTGGTGATTGGTGATGATGATGATGAGAGAGATGATGGTGGTAGTGGTGGTGGTAAAGACGTTAGTTTGGTGGGCAGAGAAATGGTTCGGTAGATAAGATGACACAGAAGATTATGAATTCAGTTCAGTCCACCAAACCTATGTAAAAAGCTGGACATTGTTAGTAGCCTGCATCTGTAGTATTAGCACTTTTACTTTGAGATAGCAGGTAGAGACAGGAAGACCAGATGGACGCTCACAGGGCAGCAAGCCTGGAATATACTGCACAGTGGCAGAAACAAGAGAACCCAGGCTTCAACAAGGTAGAAAGTGAGGACTGGCTCTCTCTCTCTCTCTCTCTCTCTCTCATATATATATATATATATATATATATATATATATATATCTTTTTATTAGATATTTTCTTCATTTACATTTCAAATGCTATCCCAAAAGTCCTCTATACCCTCCCCCTGCCCTGCTCCCCAACCCACCCACTCCCGCTTCCTTGCCCTGGCATTCCTCTGTACTGGGGCATATGATCTTAGCAAGACCAAGGGCCTCTCCTCCCATTGATGACCAACTAGGCCATCCTCTGCTACATATGCAACCAGATACATAGTTCTAGGGGATACTGGTTAGTTCATATTGTTGATCCTCCTATAGGGTTGCAGACCCCTTTAGCTCCTTGGGAACTGTCTTAGTCAGGGTTTCTATTCCTACACAAACATCACGACCAAGAAGCAAGTTGGGGAGGAAAGGGTTTATTCGGCTTACACTTCCATACTGCTGTTCATCACCAAAGGAAGTCAGGACTGGAACTCAAGTAGGTCAGAAAGCAGGAGCTGATGCAGAGACCATGGAGGGATGTTCTTTACTGGCTTGCCTCCCCTGGCTTGCTCAGCCTGCTCTCTTATAGAACCCAAGACTATCAGCCCAGAGATGGTCCCACCCACAAGGGGCCTTTCCCCCTTGATCACTAATTGAGAAAATGCCTTACAGTTGGAGCTCATGGAGGCATTTCCTCAACTGAAGCTCCTTTCTCTGTGATAACGCCAGCTGTGTCAAGTTGACACAAAATTAACCAGTACAGGTACTTTCTCTAGCTCCTTCTTTAGAGGCCCTGTGTTCCATCCAGTAGATGACTGTGAGCATCCACTTATGTGTTTGCCAGGCACTGGCATAGCCTCACAGAATACAGCTATATCAGGATCCTGTCAGCAAAATCTTGCTTGCATGTGCAATAGTGTCTGCGTTTGGTGGTTGTATATGGGATGGATCCCCGGGTGGGGCAGTCTCTGGATGGTCCTTTCTTCCATCTCAGCTCCGAACTTTGGAGGACTGACCCTTGAACTTTGTCCTCTGCCCTCCGTCTATGCACCATGGCATGCATGTGCCTGCACTCACACATACACGTGACAAAACAATTTGGTTGATAGAACCATTGTTTTGTTTTTGTTTATTTGGTTTTGGAGGCATGGTTTCTCTGTGTAGCCTTGACTATTCTGGAACTCTCTGGTCTCAAATTCACAGAGATCCGCCTGCCTCTATCTTTGAGTGCTGGGATTAAAAGAATGCACCGCTGCCACCTTGCTGATAGGTTAATTTTTAAAAATTGTTTAACACTATGAAATCAAGCTGAGGAGGTACCTCAGTGGGTAGAGTATCTGCTGTGCAAGCCCGAGGACCTGAGTGCAAATCCCAATAACCTATGTAAAATATCCACGTAGGATGGCATGTGCTTGAAATTCTAGCACCTCCAGAGCAATAACAGTCAAGCTTGACCTACACACATGTACATAAAACACACACATGCACCTACATACACAGAACACGTGCCTAAAGAGCAAATACCTGTACACACATAAAAATAATGGAAAATAAATTCTTTTTAAAGTGATTGAGGTCCCGATGTGTTTTGGCTCATATGGCTTAGGTTCATCAATACATGTTGGATTATACATTAAAGCTAGAACATTTCAACTATTTATTGGTTGATTTGTTGATCCATTTAAATTATAAAATAAGGCCATTTTCGGGTAACATTTTTGTGACAAACAATTTTCCAAGTTAAAAAAATACTGTGAACAACATCTTGCTAGCAAATAGACATATTCAATTATCTTCAATTGGAACTAAAGGCCTGAACCACCACAGCCAGGTTCACTGAATTCCTTGTATCAGTTGACTTCCACCAAGTACTATAGGCAAAGTATCATTGACTGTACCTTTTTGCCTCCAGCTTCCTCTGAACTTGCAGCCAGAAGCAGTGGGCTTCTCCTGCAGCATCCATAGCCCAGCTCCACTTGGGCTCAGCAGGTTCCAGGATGTTCCTGCAATAGAGATGCATGGCTATAGGACAGGCTGCCTTTGTGATGCTCGGCAGCCCAAGCCTGTTGTTGCCTTCCCACTCTCTGACTTGTCTGTTGCCTTGGTTTCAGCACACTCTGACCTTGAACTTCTCTCTCCCTGTCATGTTTCCTTTCTAACAATGTGAATTGAAAGGCTAGGGGTGTTGTGCTAATGGGTTCATCTGAACTGAGGCACAGACCTTAGGAGATGGTAGACCGGAGCTGGAGAGATGGCTTGGCGGTTAAGAGCACTGACTGTTCCTCCAGAGATCCTGAGTTCAATTCCCAGAAACCACATGGTAGCTCACAACCATCTGTAATGGGATCCAGTGCCCTCTTCTGGTGTGTCTGAAGAAAGTTACAGTGTATTCATATAAAATAAATAAGTCTTTATAAATAAAAAAGGAGATGGTGGGCCTCTTTAATGTTCAATCTTTCAAGGCATGCTATTCAAACTGCATATTATTATTATTATTATTATTATTGTGTGTAGTGTGTGTATGGTTGAAGAGAGCACATGAACAAGTGTTGAATGCCTTCTCCCACCTTTCTGTGGGTTCTGAAGATTGAACTTGGGTCATCAGGCAAGTGCTTTACCCTCTGAGCCTCTCATCCTTCCCCTCTGTTAAGTTTTGTCAACTTGACGCAGACCTAGACATATCTCAGAAGAGAGAATCTCAACTGAAGAATTACTTCCATCAGGTGTGTCTAAGGGCATTTCCTTGGTTGCTGAATGGTACAGGAGGATCCAGTCCACTGTAGACAGCACCATCCTGTACAGTGGGCCTGGAATGTATAATAAATGAAGCTGAGGGAGATGGAGAGATGTCTCAGCAGTTAAGAGCACTGGCTGCTCTTCCAGAGAACCTGGATTCAGTTTCCAGCACCTACAGGGCAGCTTACAACGGTCTGTAACTCCAGTTCCAGGGGGTCCAATGCCCTCATACAGACATACATGCCAGCAAAATACCAATGTACATAAAAAAAGTAAAAATATTTTTTGGCACACTGAACATGTACCAGGGAACAGTAAGCAGCCTCCTCATTCTGCCTTGAGTTCCTGCCACAGTGTCCCCCACTTTTTTTTTAAGCATAGCATACACAAGCTTAGGGAAGGACAGATGTCACAGAGGCCTCAGACAGCTGTGGATGCTCTCTAACACACGCTACACCTCCTTATGGGCTAACTTATTGAGTTCCATGGTAGACTTCAACACAGTACTAGAGGATTGTTCCTGGCCTGTCTGTCCTGCACTTGCATTCACCATTTGAGGTGAGGACTGTGGTTTTGTATTGACACATCATGTCTGTTTTGAACTCACTTTGTTTGCCTTAATGTTTGCTAACTCACCACTGACTTAGCCAGGAAGGTCACTGAGCATTGAGCAGCCTTTATAGTTGATGGGGTAGATACCACAAGTCTAATTTTTGCCTGAAAGCTCAAAATCATCATTGGCGAAAGAAAGAAAGAAAGAAAGAAAGAAAGAAAGAAAGAAAGAAAGAAAGAAAGAAAGAAAGAAAGAGAGAGAGAGAGAGAGAAAAGAGCAGTTGGCTCTTTTCCTCAAATTAACAAGTTCCCATTGCTCATTTGAAGGAAACATCTGACCAAAAGAAAGCCCGAACTATGACTTTCTCTGCCAGCCCCTCATTCAGATAAAAATCATTAAGAAAAACAGGGAACTAGAGAGATGGCCTAGCTTCTTTAGAGAACTGGTTACTCTTACAAAGGACCTGTGCCCACATGGCAGCTCACGCTGTTGTAAATCCAGTCCCAAGGAATCGAAAACCCTCTTCTGGCCTCCACCAGCACCAAGGACACACGTGGTGCACAATACATTCAGGCAAAACACTCAAACATAAAACAGTAATCAAAAAGAGGAAAACCAGCAAGCCTGTGCAGTCCAGCACTGCCTCTGCTGCCTAGGGTGGGTGCTGGCCACAAAGGCAGCGCTCACACAGGGAGAGAAGTGTCTCTGATATTTCTCTCCTTCTGTGGGAACCACCAGCACTGTGTGTTGACGATGATTATTATACCTCTGGAGAGGATGGCATGGAACTCCACAGGAGATGTTGCCCTGGTCCCACATGGGCATCTGTACTTTTCCCATGGTCTTTGCCCCATTGGTCAGTATTAGCAATACTCATCGTAACTGCTACTTTCTTTTATAAGCAGTTTGACCTTCCCCACTTCTACCCTTCATCTCCCTCCTCCCCCTCATTTCCCCCTCATCTCCCTCCTCCCCCCTCATCTCCCTCCTCCCCAGAGTTCATGAGTGAGTGGTAAAAAGTCTTGAGTTTCCCAGGGCCAAGAGATTGGAAATTCTGTCTATTCCAATGACACTATAGAAAGCTACCAGCTTTAAAACTACACCGTCAGACCCATCAGATGTCCCTGTAGGACAAACATGGGTGGCCACAGTAGGCAGCCAGAAGCCATAGTCACAAAAGCAGACTTCTCCAATGCAACACTGGTAGGAAGAGCAGCATGCCACCTTTCCCCTGGCAAACTGGAGGTTACAAGGGCTCCTTCAGCTCCACACTCTCCTCCATGGTCCCTAGCCCATGAAAGTCTTAGCACCAATGTCAGAGTAGGGACCAGAATGTGTGGATCAGAGTAGACCTTAACTTTACCCTCCTGCAGGAGTAGGAGGAAACTTCCAAACCCAAGGAACTTGGTCCTCCAAAGTTATATAAGTGTTATATACCAGCTCCTACAAGAGTTTCTTTGAGCAGCCTTAAAAATATTATTATTGCTTTGACTGTCAACAAGAAGAGGTTGCTGCAGAGGAAAATGAGATGCCTCTGCCACCTGGGCTGCTCCCATCCTGAGCAGCTCTCTGACTATTCAGGCTGGGCATCTTCCATGAAGAGAACATTCTTGAGGCAGACAATGTAGGCAGTTAGCAATCTAATTGGAATTCAGACTCTATGGTCACTCTGTGCCTCGGTTATCCCTTCCATAAAATCGAGAGCACAGTAGAGCCTTCATCAATGGGTATGGCTGGCATTTTCCCACAACTGCAGCAGCCAGGTTCAGTGAGCTTTTTCATCAGAGGAGCCGTTTCTCCTGGGTAGGGAGAAGCTGTAGGCTTACTGTCCACAGCTAGGCTCTCAGTCTCGGATAACACAGCTCCCTAGTCCTAAAGCCTCTTATCTTTTCTTCAAGTCACGGCAGAAAAATAATGAGAAGCCAGAAAAATAAGAAAGGGAAAAGAAAGACAGACAGCAAAGAGTCTATAATGGAGAAAGAAACTGAGCCAGCTGAGATTTGTGATTCAAAGCCACGTTACCAGACTGCTCTACACACGCATCTTGGATCCTGGGCGCCCATGCAGGCACACACCAAGGCAGAGAGTGTGCTGTGCAGGAGACTGCAGTGCAAAACCATGTGCGAGTGCCTAGAGGTTGGCAGATACAGCAGATACACCACAAGCCCTGACTAGAGGAAGGTCCCCAGCCCAACCCCCCTTCAAGCTAAGACCCCAACATTCCTGGAAGTCAGTTATTTGTACAACTCCTGGAGGTTGTAAAAGAAAAGGCATCTGACCCTGTCCCCAGATAGCCTGTGGTTACAAAAACAAACACAAACAAACAGAGCAGGCAACAGGCCAATCATAACCCCTACAGTTCTAAAACCAACTTATCTAGAAAACAGCTTACTTCTCCTCTTCAGCCCTCTGGGACTTGCATCCAGTCACAGTGTAGCCAGACCACTGGGAGCTCCTACTAGGAAAAGTAAAGTCTGCTAGATGTGAGTCTGAGCTTTCATTTCTTATTCCCTCCTACAAACCTAATTCATTTTACCCACAGCCCTGAGTCACATCCCTTCAAGACCCATTTCAGTCAATTACTGGGAACACAGAGCAAATCTAGAGACCACTGCCTCAGAGGACAGCAGAGGAGACCATTCCTGCATGAGAGAGCCTGCCGGAGTCCCTGCTCTCTTCATTCTGCAGCCATCACTCCTCAGTGACAAGCAGGCTCCCTCTGTACAGAGCCCCAGGAGGGGGCTCCTCAGTCCACAATGATGTACAAACCCTCCACATATACAGCCTCCCAAGAGGGGACTCCCCAGCAGGAGACCAGGAAAAATGATAACAAAGTCCACAGAGCACCTCCTAGCAGGCTGATCCCCAGACACCCAGTGTCACCTTGGACAGACATGGATTAGACTTCTGAGAAGAGGTGGTGGGGAGAGAAGGTTAATAAAAACAAGTGGAGGGGGGTTGGAAGAGGGGGTAACCAGGAAGTGGGATATCATTTGCAATATAAACGAATGGAATGATTAATAAAAGTTAAAAAAAAAAAACAAGTGGAGAGTGAGGGAAGCAGACCCCACTAGGTTACTGGGGGGGGGGTGGATCAGGCAGTAGGAGGGAAGTCTCCATCTGGAGTGCTCCCCCCTCAAAAAAAAATCAAGCCACAATCAGCCCAGCTCACTGTCAACAAACCCAAAATGAGAGCAAGGATCCATGAACTCAGCAGAGTCACCAACAGGATAAGGAATGAGAGCAAAGACATCAATACAAATAAAATACACCAGGTCCAACTGGGTCCTGGCTCAGTGGAAAGATCTATGGATCCGCTCAGCAGAGCGATCTAAATATGGCCGCCTGTTCACTTACTGTTCATGTTGTCTAAGAGAGTAACAGCATTCAGATTCCCTGGGAAGACACTGTCATTTTCAAGAGACACAGACAATGACATATGTAGGAGGGGCTAGTGCTGCAGGTCACTTTTAAGCAGCTAGACAACAAGAAAAAGCACGCGCACAGACACAGAAAGCAAAGATGGCAAAGGGTAACTAGGTGATCCAGCCCTGCTTCTGCCTGGTGTTCCTCCTAGTGAAGGGCTGGAGCAAGAGTTGGTTTTTCTTAAACTTTGACTCTTCCTGAACCCACAGACCAGGCCATAGGTGGGCGCCAGTCTCACCAGAGAGTGAGGAGTGGGATTGAGACTGCCCAATATTCAATTACAGGACAGACTTCCAGAACATCTCTATCATAGTAGAGAACTTCTGAAAAGTCTCCACCCATGGGAGCCACTCTGAGACACTTGTTGCCCAGCCTCCTCCTATCTAGCCATGAAGCAGGGTCACCATTCCTCCAAGGACAGCTCAGGGCAGCCATAGTGCTTACCAAAGGCAGGAAGCTGGAAGCCCTTGAGAGCTCAGGCCAGGGCTGGGACCAGCCTTCTTCCCACTCTGACCATGGAGGATAAGGACATGGGGCTACAGATCACAGGCAAGGAAAGGAGGCCAAAGGCCAGAGATGCCCTTAAGACTGGCAACAAGAACGAGAGCCGAGCTCAGAGTGAACAGTCATCCGGGGAAGAATGCCAAAGCTCTGGTTTCATTTGAACCCTGCTGTGTTAGAATAAGGAGAGATAGGACAGAATCTGCATTTGTGCTCCCCACATGTCATAGTCAGTGTTCTGCTGTTGTGAAGAGACACCATAACCAAAGCAACTCTTACGAAAGAAAGCATTTAGTTAGCACTTGGCTTACGGTTTCAGAAGTTAGTCCATTACCATCATGGTGGAGGCCTGGCAGGAGCATGGTAGCATTCATAGTACTAGAGCAGTAGCTAAGAGTAACATCCTGATCTGCAGGCGGGGAGAGAGAGAGACGAAAACAGAGGGACAGTCAGACAGACAGTCAGTCAGACAGACAGACAGGCACAGAGATAAGTCCAGGTGTGGGCTTTTGAAACTACCCCAGTGACATACTTCCTCCAGTAAGGTCACACTTAATCCAACAAGGCCACACTTGCTAATATTTCTCAAATAGTCATTCAAATGTGTAGAGGAATTTTAATGCAGAAACATGGCTGCTCTGGCAAGGGATCACATCTAAATATATGATCTGGCTGGAAGGTAGACATGCCCTTAGTACGTACTTTTTAATCCCTATCAGTGAAGGTAAGATTAGTTTGTAGAAGGAAGCAGCCATATCTGAAAGTTACCTCTAATTGAGTGGCAGACAAAGTGACGAATCAGAGAAAGATTTGACAGGATGAGTCACAGATAAGATATGCACAATTCACACAGCACAAAATAGCATAGGAAAAGGAGGATACTTAAGAGTGGGGAAGTGTTAGGGTGTGGTATATGGTGTGTGTATATGTTTTACAGAGAGAACAAGCTATACACAGGTAAAGACAGAAGGAGGCATAGACTGAGAAGGAGCCAGAAGATTAGAACGTATTGCCAGACTCAGTATGAGGTGAGGCAGAGCAGCTCAGGCAGAAGCCAAGAGAAGCCGGATCGAATCAGTCAGCTTGGAAAATTGGATTGTATGGAAGTTAGAAGCTTCCAGGCTCAGGCCTAGAGATGGTAGATAGAACAGAGAAGCATAGCTTGGGTATGGCTCTCATTTCATCTGAGGAAATGAAAGTAACATTTACACAAATGTATGAACCTCTGGAGACCTTTCTTATCCAAACCACTCCACTACAAATGGTTCTAATACAGGCTTTTAGAACCAGGATCAAATGCTTAGGATGTCTGTGGCATTCTCTCAGAGAATGAAATGTTCCCCAGATCAAAAATAAGTCTTTAATGTCTTAGCACCAACCTGGTCCTCGGCAGGCAGGCAGAAATTACCCAATGGTCGAGGATGGATTTCTGATGGTGGGGGTGTAGGTACCTGCTAAATGTTCACTGCATTGTGAGGGCTTGACTGATGGCTCCAGAGCTACCCTCTGCCGCCCCCTCCCCCCCCCCAGAATGCACACTTAGCTTATACAATGTGATGGCCCCAAGGAACCTCATAGATCCTGATGCTGGTACTAAGCCACATCCTCCAAGGCTGAGAGAAGAGAAGAAAGTAAGACTATTGGCCCAGGACTGGAGGACACAGATACAGCTCACTTCAGCTACTACATGAGGCCTCCCACAAGACTTGGAAGCTGGGCAGCATCAGTTGGACAGCCTGTAGGCCCTGCCTGTCCCTAGCTGGTCTCTAGAGAGCCCCTTTACCAGCCCTTCCCACCACTCTGAGGGACTCCCAAGGCAGCCCCATCCAACGTTCAGAGTCTCCTGATGAAAGCTATGTGTTCCCAGGCATTGATGCTGCTGCCGAGAGAGAACAGGAAATATCATTTGGTAATTGAGTCTCTTGGGGCCTTGGTTCTGAATTCTTTTCTTCACAGGCTGATCTGCTCCTGTTAGAAGTTGAGGAATCATCCTCTGCCATTCACAAGACCAACACCTGCATCTCTTGAGATCCACACCTCAGTTCAGAAAAAGGCATTAGCACAACACCCCTTGCCTTTCGATTCACATTTTTAGAAAGGAAGCATGACAGGGAGAGAGAAGTTCAAGGTCAGGGTGTGCTGAAACCATGGCGACTGACAAGTCACAGGCCGCTAAGGCAACAACAGGCTTGGGCTGCAGAGCATCACAAAGGCAGCCTGTCCTATAGCTATGCATCTCTAGTGCAGGAGCATCCTGGAACCTGCTGAGCCCAAATGGTGCAGGGCTATGGATGCTGCAGGAGAAGCCCACTGACTGCAAGTTCAGAGGAAGCTGGAGGCAAAGGGACATGCGTGACGACAGTGGACAAGGGCATATGTTCTTTTGCCTATAATACTTGGTGGAAATCTAGCTTGTAAAAATCTTTCTTGTAAAAGAAATTCAGTCAAACTGAGTATGGTGGTTCATAGCTTCTGTTCCTAGAAGACAGAGGTGGGTGGATTGTGAGTTTGAGGACAGCCTGGGCTACATAACAAGATTCTAACTCAAAAATACATAAAAGAAGTATGGAAGTTTGACTATGGTAGGCCCAGGGAGTGGCACTATTTGGAGGTGTGGTCTTGTTGAAGTGGGTGTGTCATTGTGGGTGTGGCCTTTAATACCCTCCTGCTAACTGCCTGGAAGCCAGCCTTCTTCCAGGGGCCTTCAGATGAAGATGTAGAACTCTCAGCTCCTCCCAAACCATCCCTGTCTGGACAGTGCCATGTTCCCACCTTGATGATAATGAACTGAACTTCTGAACCTCTTAGCAAGCCCCAATTAAATATAGGGTTTTTTATAAGTGTTGCCTTGGTCATGGTGTCTGTTCACAGCAGTAAAACACTAAGACAGGAAGGGTGAAAGTTAGCATCCAGTTCGGTGGTAAATGTGACAGGTGACAGCTCTTTACAGTGATGAAACGTGGGAAGCTCCCACTTCCTGTTGGGGGAGCCGATGACACCATTTGTCCCACTGACCACAGCTAAAACCTCGACACAGATGACAGAGCAACAGCCCGCAGCCCAATGAACAGAGGAACTCTGGAAGTGATGGCAGAGATAAAACACAGAGCAGGCTACATGTCAGAGAGGTAGTTAGTCTCCTATCTCCAGAGTTAGTCTCATGGCGGCCCAAATCCCAGCTACACAGCAAGTTCTGGCAATCAAGAGTTACAGCCTGCCGGGCGTGGAGGCACACACCTTTAATCCCAGCACTCAGGAGGCAGAGGCAGGCGGATTTCTGAGTTCGAGGCCAGCCTGGTCTACAAAGTGTGTTCCAGGACAGCCAGGCCTATACAGAGAAACCCTGTCTCGAAAAAAAAAAACAAAAACAAACAAACAAAAAAAGAGTTACAGCCTGAGGCCAGATGGCCAGGACTGCCATCCATCCCTCTGCCACCACAGAAATGCCAGTCCCACTGGGTGGCATAGGTCACAGTCCTCACACTGTCTGAGGTACACCCAACTGAGAGT
Source organism: Mus caroli (assembly GCF_978045245.1). Taxonomy (NCBI): domain Eukaryota; kingdom Metazoa; phylum Chordata; class Mammalia; order Rodentia; family Muridae; genus Mus; species Mus caroli. Next base: position 6,804,805 of record NW_028227263.1, on the reverse strand, counting down.
ATATTTAATATCACAAGGAGATGGAAATGCTGGCTTTCTGGCCAGAGATCAGGCAGAGGGGCCTGAGAAAAGGTGCGATAGCTCAAGAAAATGAAATAGGTCAGCATAAATCTAGCAAGATAAATAAAAGATCTATATGCCAAGAACTATAAAATTCTTGTGAAAGAAATCAAAGAAGACCTAAATAAATTGGAAAGTACACCACAGCCCATGGCTTGGAACACCAAATTTAGTTAAGATGCCAACTCTCCCTAAAGTGACCTGTAAATTTAACACGTCCCCAGATAAATTCCCAGCACTGCGTCCTGTAGACTTACAGATCTTACAGGCATACTGGTGCTGTACAAAAAGATGTATTATGGTAAGGCAAAATGGTTTTGAACAAGAAAACAAAGTGGGCAGACATGTGTTGCCAGGCTCTGTCTGACTTACCACAAAGCCATAGGATTAAAATGATGTCGATGCTGTGAAAGACACAGATCAATCCAGAAACAGACCAGCACAGAGATGCTCAACTAATCTATGACAAAAGGGCAAAGGTGAGGCAGTAGGGAAGGATAATCTCAGCAGATGTTTCTAGAACAATTAGACCATCTCCACATAGACACTCACAAAACTGAGGACCGAGATCAACCCCATACACGCTCACCCATGCACACACACTAAACAAATTAAATGTAGAAATAAGTAAGTAAAATTAAAAAGTAAATAAGTACAAAATAAAATTTAAAAGTAAAATTGGGTCATAGACTTAAATTAGAAACTATGAAACTGTTAGCCAGGCACGGTGGCACAGAGGCAGGTGGATCGCTGTGAGTTTGAGGTCAGCCTGGTCAACAAAGCAAGTGCCAGTTCTTGCAGGGCTACACAGAAAGATCCTGTCTCAAAAGAACAAACCAAATAAACAAAACAACAACAAGACAAAACTTTCAAGAGAATACGGGAGAGAAATATAACCTTTTAAGTTAGCAAACAGTTCTTGAATGAGACCCCAAATGTCTAATCCTGAAGAAGTTGGTGTATGGTACAAAATAAAATTAGGAATATATAATTTTTTTAAAGGCATATAGGAGACACTAAAGAGGTGACTCGCCAAGTAGCAGCACTGACAACACTCTACCTTTATGCTTTGAGACAGGGTCTCTCACTGCGCTTTCGTAAAGTGCGTTAGCAGGAAAGCCAAGTTTATAAACGGCAGCTCATCTGCTGGAGGGTCCGGGCTTTCTGCACCTGCTCCTCTTCCTGTCACACACTGGCCTCACAATAATTTATTAACTCCAGGACAATGGGATCCAATGTTCTCCCTCTTCTGGCCTTTGTGGGCACCAGGCACACATGTGGTGCACATACATGTAGCAAAACACTCATACACATAACATAACAAAACAGTCATTTAAAGGCATATAACAGGAGAGAAAGGCAAGTCCCAGAATACAAGGAAATGTTCACACATAGTGCATCTGATAAAAAAAAATTGCATCCAGAATATATTCATAACTAACTCAAGCATAAGAAATCTACCTACCTTCTTTTCTCTGGTGTGTGTGTGTGTGTGTGTGTGTGTGTATGTGTGTGTGTGTGTGTGTGTGCATCGGCGTGTGTGAGTGTGTGTGAATGCGTGTGAAGTATTTGCTAATGGAGCTGGGCTTCTATGTAGGCATGTGTAGAGGTCAGAAGTAGATGTTGTATCTCTTTTCTCCATCACTCTCTCTCTACCTTTATGCTTTGAGACAGAGTCTCTCACTGAACCTGAGGGTCATCCACATGGCTGTCTTATCATTGAGTTTCAGGGAATCGTCTCACCTCTAAACTATTGGGGTCACAGGTACACACCACTATGCCTAATTATTTACATAAATTCTGGGGGGGGTTGAAACTTGGGCTCTCTTTCTTATGCAACAGGCACTTTGCCAACTGAGCCATCTCCCACTGAGAGGGTGGCCCAGAGAAGAAATGGCACCATAAATGTACAGCTGACCCTGCTTTTTCCATGGGACCTGCTGAGCCACATAGGCAGTGCCCACAATGGGGTCACTTCTTTGATCCACTGTTTCCCAGAGGTGACCCTGTTGGGAAACCAGCTGTCTTGAGGGACAGAGTCACAGTGAGTCAGGTTTGTGACTGTGAGTTGAGCACAACTTAGCATGTTCTTCGGGAGCGACAGCAGCCCCTCCCTCCTTGGCCTTTTCCCTGGGGATTTATGAGCTTTCGTAAAGCGAGTTAGCAGGAAGGCCAAGTTTATAAAAGGCAGCTCATCTGCCGGAGGGTGCAGGCTTTCTGCACTTGTACCTCTCCCTGTCACACACTGGCCTTCCTGAGCTCACAGAGGAAAGGCACCTGATAACAGCTCCTAGACACTCCTGCCCAGAGTGGTTCCTCTCTACCTCCTGCAGTCACAGAGATGCTTTGCAGCAGGGTTTGGGCTCTCTGTTTTCTGTGAAGCAACTGAGGGTCAGAAGCTAGGGTCTGTCCAGACTTTTCTGTATTCAGTAAGCCTCCATAACCAGGAGACCCAAGTAGTCTGAACATTTCTGTGTTGTGAACAAATGCACATGCGTGCAACACACACACACACAGAGGCTGCCCTTCCTGCTAAGAGAAGCCACTACTTCTCCAGTCTTCTCTCACCTCTTTGGATGTGACATCTAGTATCTACTCCCAAGCAAAGTCTACAACTGTGCACATTCGAGTAGAAGTGGCGATGTCATCATGAAGATCTGGATATGGTTGGGCTGTGGTCTCACAAGAATAGTGAACCCTGACCTGACCTGAGCTCCTTAGCTCTCAACACACTCACAGACCAGGAGCCCACAAGGTGAGAACAGTGCCTGGAGGGACAACATGCGTTCTGTGAGCTGTCCCTTTCTCAGTGCCACAGCCTTTGGACACTCAACATCCTGAGAGTTTAATATTCCCCTGACTGGCATCCGCGCTCACTGCGCACCTTCACATCCTTGTGCTCTGATCTCTCTGTCTCTGTCTCTGCCTCTGTCTCTATCCTCTGTGTGTGTGTGTGTTTCTCTCTCTCTCTCTCTCTCTCTCTCTCTCTCTCTCTCTCTCTCTCTCTCTCTCTCCTTCTCTCTCTCTCCCTGCCCCATGTGGCATCTGCCATCAAAGGCATAGGGGTGCTAGGATCATGCTGCAAGTGGACAGAGCTCAGCCATAGGCTTAACACAAGCTCCTCTTCATAACATTTCTCAGCCTCACGACCTCCTTGCCTCCTCTCAAGGCTAGAACATGATGAGCCTGAACCATACCTTGACCCTACGTAACACTAGATCACAGTCAGCCATGGATGCTCCCAGCTCCCGTGGATGCTGACCGACAGCCCACGGGGCAAGGTGGAGTCTGTTCATATGCTAGCGCATGTGCTCTATTCCCACCCCTGTGTGGCATCCTGAGGCTCACTCAACTATTTGCAAAGTTGGTGTTGGCTGGGACACACCATGCCACATCTGTTTTGATGGTCAAGCCATCCCAGGCAAGGACATTAACTTTGACCATGACCTCTGTGCTATGCATGTGCATACTCTCTCAGCCATGGGGGGTGACCTTAGGTGAGATAACCCATCAGCCAGCACCAGAGACAGTTTGCACAATTCTGCCATGTTCTGCTCTCCACTCTTTTCTGATACTTCTCCCCCATCAGGCTCAGCTGGCATAGCCATTCCCTTCCTGGAGACCCTTTGAGGTACGTGGACCACAAACTCATCAAGTTCAAGGCTCTGTGCGTGAGCTGACCTCCATTTATCAAGTCATGTATGGGGAGAGGCAAGAAAGACCCCCCACTTAGTACTACCTCACCTAAACCCCCTAAAAGTTACTCTCCCCTATTCCACCAATGACTTCACTGGAGCCCCCAAATCCAGCAAAGTTCTTGTCAGGGGTTGATGATAAGGTCACCTAACACTGCATCCCATAACAGCAGAAGAGACCCTGAAAACTGGCTTCTAGGTCACTGGTGCTGCTTATGAAAGCTCCAACTGTGTTTCCTGAAAAACCAGTCTAAGGACAGACTGGTACAGTCCATTACAGAAGGGAAAGGGTGACCTCTGGCCCTGGGTCTCATGAGATGATATCTTTGCCATCTTGTTCAATGCCCCAGTCACACTTGAGACACTGAGAGCATCCCTACTAATGATAGAACTATGTGAGGGCCTTTGTCAGGCTTCAGGTCTTCCTAGCGCAGACATAGTGCAGTGGAGACCTCCAATCCCCAGGGGCCCTTGTGCACATCTCCACCCTTGTGAACCAGAAAGCATCATAAAATAGTGGCTGTGGGTGGGGGCAATTTGTTACCCAGCAGCTGCTACTGCACCACACTGCCACCGTTCCATCATTCCTTCCACAGCAGAGGTGCAGTGCCTCAGGCGAGAGATGGAGCAGTCATCTTAACTCTCCTTCCTTTGTGCTGAAGTGGTGGGGCTTTGCCAACATACTCCAGCTGTCGTGTATCTCCCTTCATCCCTACTGCCAAAGAGGAGGGCAGCAAGGCCAGCAGCGGGTGGTATCAACCCCATAGCAGCGGCCCTGGTCCACTGTGACCACTGAAGGCTGCTCTGAGCTTGAGTCTCAGCTTGAGGCTGCTGGGTGATGAAGCAGCCTCCTCAGTGGGTTTCCTGGGATCCTCACGCCTCTCCTCCCTGCTTCCCTGTGGCAGCCTCAGGCAGTTTCACATTGACAAGCTAAGTCTGTTCCTGAAAGTGAGGCCTTAATTCAGCATGGGAAAGAGGGTGTGCGAAGCATTTAGCACAGCAGCTTCAGCTGGCGCTCCATTTAGAGAATGCTTATTGCGATAACACAGAGATGTTTCTTCAAGGGTGTTTGACAGGCAATCTCTAGAGGCCATCTTCTCACATCAGGTTTTTTTTCCCCCAGAAAAAAAAAAAGATACATGGTAGTTATGTCTTTACTGTAGCAAAGGAAGATTTACTTTCCTAATAACGGAGACCCTGATGCAGCTAGGCCTTACAGCGTGCTGCAGTTAATGTTTGCGTTTGTGCTGCTGTTCCACCGTGAGCGTTTAATTGACAACTTGAGATTTGCCATTGCACAGCCATGAAACATCTGGGAAGCTCGAGAGACACGTGTTTTTACAGCCTTAAGGCTACTCGCAATTTGATAAGCGTAATAAGATATGGATGATCTAAATGCTTAAGCATTTAATTACCAGGAAATGGGAGATGTTTTGTTTTGTGTTATTGTAGCTTATCCTTTCATAAGTTTTCACTTAAGCATCGGGGAACAGAAGCCAACTTTCTGTCTTTGCCTTGTTCCACTCTCACCCTCTGCTTCAATAGCAGTGCACGACACAGTCCAGGAAAAATGGGACACTCTGCTTCCAAAGCCTTAGACAAAACTCCCGGGGGCTGGGGCAGTCCCTACTCTCACCACGGCCTTGGAGAGCATCCTCATCAGCAACAGGCTCACCCTCGCTCTGGTTCTCATGCCGCCACATCCTCTGGTGCCGAGTGGGGAGCCTCTCATTCCAGCTCCTTAAACCCGGGAGCAGCAACGGTATATGTGACATGGCAGGTCAATCAAAGACCTCTGCAAGATGAAAGCATGGTTGCAGCACAGCCAGGAGATGCATGACGTGGAAAAGCCAGACTCTCTCTGGACCCAGTAGTAATAATAATCAGCCTTCTGCCAGCCAAGCACAGGCCTTGGCTTTACAGTTGAACAATCAGGATATACAATCCAAAGGCAGTGTAAGTTTTTAAACGTCTTCCTATATATGTCCATGGATGTATCATCTGGCAAAACAAATCTGTGTGTCTGCATAATGCAGACATTAAGCCTAGCTTTCTCTTCCTTACTGTCTCACCTGCACCACTCCCCTTCTCCCCACTAATGCTTTTCCCTCCATCCCTCGATGGCCTCTCATCTTCCCCAGGGATCCCTTGGTAGAAATGGAATATAAATTTATCATAGTCTTTCCAACATGAGAGTGTGACTATTCAGGCAAGTACACATTTAGAGGGGCTTTTTCCTTGATTCTAAGAAAGAAGAACCTGGCCAGTACATTTTTCTGAAGCTTACTTTCCCCCCCTAATAACTCCTTCAGTATTCCACTCTTGGGGGTAGGGGTTCTCGCTGTACCAGTCTCCGCTCAGGATCCTGGGACAGACACCTGCTGCAAGCACAGGTTTTCATCCTATAATGCAGGTTCCCAGCAGAGTTAACCTACATTGGTGTTTGTGTGCTGTTAATATTGACAGTTGGTACGTGCTAAAGCAATATTACAAAGTAACTAAAGCTATATTACAAAGTAACTAAAGCAATATTACAAAGTAACTAAAGCAGTATTACAAAGTAACTAAAGCAGTATTACAAAGTAACTAAAGCAATATTACAAAGTAACTAAAGCAATATTACAAAGTAACTGATCAGTCAGGCCAACACATGAACCCCATCACTGTCAGAGATGGTAACAGCCACCCCAGCCACCTCCAGCACCATCCTCGGCTTTTGGGAGGTCTGGGATGAACACGGGCACAGATGTCCAAGTGCCACATTCCTCCTCTATCCCAGAGCCTGGGCCTTGGGACCTTCCCCAAGCCTTTAGGAAGCTTCCAACTCTGACAAGTCTAATCTGCTGATGGTTCAACAGATTCTCCACTCTGCACTTGGAGCTGCTGGCTCTGGATGCTCTCTGCAGCCTCCCTTGTCCTTCCTTCCAGGCAAGCCTATCCTGACACTCGCATACATGACTCTAGCGTTGCTACCTGATGCTGTCCCAAGTGGAAGGCAAAGGGTTGTTCCAGAACCTCTCGAGGTGTCAGCCACAGGTACTCCATTATCTGCTTGCCAGGCGACTCCGGGCCAACAGTGGGCAGTGAGAGCTACCCAGAGAGCAATACCGGGCAAGAGAGGTTTTGTCAGGTGTTGGGAATCAGGAAGGCTAAGTCCCAGGAACTGTGATGGCCCATGAAGGGAGACAAGGGCTGTCAGTCAGAGCAGGCTAAAGGAAGAGAAGATAAAAAGGGACAGGGCCCAGCTGTGACATTCTGACCTCCAGGCACACCTGCCCTGACACAAGGGGATATTACAGCATAGCTGCTATGCCATTGCCTATTACTGAAAGGCAACCGTGAGTCTTCCTGACACAGCCAGGGCTTCAGACCTGTGACCCCAACACCACCCCATCACCCTGACCCATTCCAGGAAAGGTTTTATACGCATGACCCTGAACCCTGGGTTACTTTCTCCCCAATGAGGTTATCAGGCATGGGCAGCTGAGGAAAAAAAGTCTCCACAGAGTCCAATATGGGGAGCAGGTAACACCACCCAGACGTCAGTGTGGCTTCTGGTTACTCATGGCAACACTGACTCTCACAAAGAAAAGCTTTGGGAAGCTACTCAGTCCAGTGGAGTCATCTGAACTCGTGATTCAGAGGAGAGCCTGGTCCTCCAGCAGACCCTAGGTCTAGATACTCAACATCAATTCAGAGTATAGGTGGAAAACAGCTCTCATTGCATATGGATGGATGCATCCAAGCCACAGACAGGCCAGGTGACGTGTCTAGCCTGTGCCCCAACAGAGCAAGAGGCCCTAAGGCTTCCTCTTGTGTGCTCTGAACACACAGCTGAACACAAGCATGAAGAGAGGGATTTTAGGTAAAGGAGTTCGCCCCACACTTGGGACAACACAGAGCTCCTATCAGCCTGTGACAGGGCATCACACTTGCGGGGCCTCCTGCTGCTCTCCAGCCCTACAGGGGTCTCAGTACATCTCCACTGTCACTCTGTCACCAAAGTGAGCAGTGCTGACTCCTCCTCTTGAGTTAAAAACAATGCTGTCTGTTATTAAAAATATGTGGCATTGGAGAGTGTAAAAGGAGAGCAAACTTCATCAGAAATCATGCTCTCCTGGGTCCCCTGTGCACCTCAAAATAGGATAAGGACCTTGAGAGAAGGCTTAGTGATTAAGAACACTTGTCCCTCTTGCAGAGGATCTAAACAAGTCTCCAGCACCCACACGGTGGCTCACAGCCGGCAGACACAAGAGCAGACCCTTTTTTCCTATCTCTGGTCAGAGAGAAAGGCCAAAGGCACAGGAAAATCTTCCACAGGGCCAACCCCCAGGGCAGAAAGTGACCCTGAGCACAGCCAAGAGCATGGGCCACTCTCTCCTTCCGACCATGCTTTGGCCAGTCCTGGGCTGGCCAGAGACGTCACCTCTATGCAATCCTTGAAGTTTCCTAAGAATTAGTGCTAGAAACATAACCTCAAGAAGCTAATGCCTCTCGTGGGAAGCAGGGATGGAAGTCAAGTGCTTCCAGAATGTATATACAAAAGGATTTGAGGGTCAAGCATGGTGGTACAGGCCTATAATCCTGGCACTAGGGAGGCTGAAGCAGTAAAAGCTTGAGTTTGTAGTCATCCTGAGCTACATAGAAAAACCATGTCTAAAATAAATTTTTAAAATAAATAAAACAAAATACAAGCAATGTGTGGACTTGAGCAGCTCTGCTTCCCTTTCACGTTCTTTCAGAAGCCAGGCGTGCTCTAGAAACCTAGATGCCACACTCCTCCCAGCACGGGATGCCAAGTGGAGAATCATGGCTGTTTTGTTGGGTCGGAGGTAGAATGAGCTGAGGTAACCAAACTGCCCTTCCACAGGCTCTGAGGAAGCCAGGGGATGTCACATCCAGTTTCTTCCAGTAGGATCCATCCTAGGCAGAAACAATAATACCTCTTGAAGCGAGGTGCCACGCTGTCCTAGGAATCTGGGTGCAGCAGGTGAGCTTGCCTTCCTTCCCATCTGGCACCTGGAGGTGTGGCAGGCTCCGGGGATGTTTTGGAAGAAAAGCCTGTTTACCATAGGAAGCATAGCCAGCTTTCAGACATGCACGCTGCACACAAATGCTCAAACCACAGGGGAAGATCAATTAGGAACGTGTCTTGTACCTGAGAAAATGAGGGGGCGGAGGCAGCTGTCACTCTTGTTTTGGAATGAGCAGAGTCATGGTGAGTGCCACCCCACTGCAGGGCAGGAGGGGAGAGGGCGAAGCTCATTGGTCACCTTCCTCCACACTGTGAGGTCAGGCTGCTTGGCTACAAGTACACCCCAAGAGTTACACTGTAGCAAACACGGGGATATTCTGGCCACACTCAGGACCCCAGTGTCTGCATTGATAGCACGTGTAGATTCAGGGTTCTCAAAACACAACAGCTTGGGCTGGAGACATAATTCTGTCACCACACAACAAGCTTGAGGCATGAGTTCAATCCCCGGAACCCACATAAACAAACAGTCCAGTGTTACTGCGTGCCTGTCATTTGAGCACTGGCCAAGGCAAAGGCAGGAGGCCAGGGCCTTCTAGATAGCCAACTCAGGCAATCCGGTGAGCTGCAGGTCCAAAGATAAACCCTGTCTCAAATAACAGGTGGAGAGCAATTGAAGATCATTCTCTGACTTCCACATGCCAGCATGCATACACATGCACATGCACACACACACTAGTTCTAGACATTCCAAGATGTGGACTATGCTGTACAAGGAGGCCTGGAGAAGCAGCTCCTGTCCCTGCTCTTTGCCCATCTTGGTGAGCCACCAGGGAGACAGCCATCTTAGCGCACCCTAGTGGAGAGCCAAGAGCATACCTTACTGAGAAGAAGGCCCAGGTTCTGGCCATGGATAGCTTCAGCATCCACATTTCAGGGCCAGGCTACCCCAGTCTCCCTCTTCCTAAATTGCCCTCTCTCTCAAATGGGCTCTTGTTCTAGGCCTTTTGCTGTGCGCCTTGTCCTGGCTCTGGCCAGGGCTCCTCACACCAGCGCTCTGGGTTGATACACAGAGCTTTGGTTTTTATTATTTTTCTATTGTGATAAAACACCATGACCGAAAGCAGCACAGGGAGGAGATGCATTATGGTTTATAATTCATCATGAAGAGAAGTCAGGGCAGACTCTCAAGACAGGAACTGAAGCAGAGGCCATGAAGTCTCCATGATTTTCTTGGTTTGGTTTTTAGTAACAACTCAGGACCACCTTCCAAGCACTGTTCACCATGTACTGGGCTCTCCCACATCGAACCAATCAATAAAATATCCATAGACTTTCCTACCAGGCCAGTTTGATGGAGACATATCCTCACTTATGGTTCCTTCTTCCCAGAGGACTCTAGCTTGTGTCAAGTTGACGAGAGATAGAGAGAGAGAGAGAGAGAGAGAGAGAGAGAGAGAGAGAGAGAGAGAGAGAGAGAACAAGCTTTCCCTCTCACCTATATCAAAGCAGCAAGAGTTAGACAGTGGAAGCCACAAATGACTGGCCAGCCTGGGACCAGCCACCTTCCACCATATACCCCATCACATTTGTGACCGAGTGGCTCCTGGCGTGGCTGCTGCCCCATGCAAAAGAAGTAGGAAATGAGTTTTCCTGAGAAAAATGTGGTGGTTGTCACCTCCATGCATCTATTGCTCACGCTATCTGTAAGTCAGCCACTGAAAACAAAAGGAAACTGACCTCCTGCCCAGCCTTAGATTTCTGTCCACCAGGGCTGTTTGGTCTCAGCTGATCATGTGTGCCACCCTAAAACAGATGCTCTCGAGAAACACCACATGTCAAGGCAAACTGGAATTACCTACCAGGTACTCAGGGACCATGGAGGCAGCTGCCACTCATCCATGCCCCCTCCGAAGCCCTTGTCTGAAGGACTGCCCACTTATGAGTCCCCAAAAGTCAGGCAACAGAAAATGGAAATAATCACAGGTCTCATGTACTCACTCATGCCACAGTAGAGCAACTGCTTCCCCTGAAAAGAACAGTGGCAGAGCCAGCAAGCAGCACAGAGCAGACCTCAGGAGGGGCTTTCCTCTGCAGACACCCGCCCTCGCAGCCCTTCCCTTACTGTCTTAGTTAGGGGTTTACTGCTGTGAAGAGACATCATGACCAAGGCAACTCTAATAAAGGACAACATTTAATTGGGGCTGGCTCACAGGTTCAGAAGTTCAGTCCATTATCATCAAGACGGGAGCATGGCAGAGTCCAAGTGCAGGAGGAGCTGAGAGCTCTACATCTTGTTCCAAAGGCAAACAAGAGAAGACTGGCTCCCATGTAGCTAGAAGGAGGATCTCAAAGCCCACCCCTACAGCGACACACTTCCTCCAACAAGGCCACACCTCCTAATAGCATCACTCCCTGGGTCAAGCATATTCAAACCACCACACTTAACAATAGGTGGTTTCAGTCTAGCATCCTACATCTGGACCAACTCCAGCTGTGATGGTTGAAGAATCCACATAGAAGTATCCACCAGTTTACCTGCTGTACACATATATTTAGAAAGTTCTGGAAGACACAGTCCATCAAAAGAGAAAGAAAGTCAGAGTAATAATGAGAGAGAGTGGGTAAGAGAAGTAAGAAAATAAGAGGCTAGACATAGGAAAAAGACAAAAGAACATTTTAGAAAGGTGGAGATGGAGAACATGCTCAGACAACACTAATTCATCAAAGAAAGAGAGCCAGGTTGGAGCTGGAGGCTGAAGAACTCAGAAGAGAAGCCCCAACCAAATAAAATAGACCCAGGCCTCACAGACACTGAAGGGAGACTCTGAAGAGCTTGGTTCCCCTGGAAGGCCACTGCCTGGATAAGGCTCTAGGACATTGTCTGCTTCCTTAGAATATAGTGCAATCTTTCTAAACATGCTCTGGTTAAAAATTAAGGCTAGATATAAGTAGAATGGACTCAGGTCAAAGCGGCAGGCAGGTTTGCTGTTTGTAGTGTCAAGCCAGTAGCTGAATGGAATTTGAAAATGCTATTACTGTGCTGCAGGGCTCAGCAAACTGGGCTTCGTGCAAGGCAATACAATATATGAGGATAAAGATGTGAAAGAGGCCATGAGAATCTCGCTGAGAGCTTTATAATGACAGAATGCTCTGCATTAGGAGAGCCCTGGACCTGACTGCCAGGCCTCAGATCCTGTCTAAGGAACAGTAGACAAAACACCAGGAGGATAAACTCTACCTCCAGCCACATCTGAAAGATACTGTTCGGGAAAGAAAGGGTAAGAGTGGGCAAAGGGACCTCATGTTGAGATCTCATGAACGCAATTCAGCCTGAATCCCAGTTTAAGGATTATTTCCTCTGGAGACGTAAGGCTTTAAATCTATGTCTGTTAGAATTGTTTTTTAAAGTAGAATGGACATTCACAAAGACATCGATAAAGATAGACACCATAGGGTTAGCAGTTTATAAAAGATAGCCTAAATATCTAATCACAGATATTTCAATACATAATATTGAAATATATTACAGATATATAATCCCTGTCCATTTCAATATCCTAGGGCAGGGAAGGAGTCTGTCCTACAAGCCATTGTACCTTAAATATGCTTGTTATTGTATAGGTGGATTTGGAGTCCCTTAAACTGTATCCATGGAAACCCTCTGAGCAAGGCTTCCCTTCTCCATTCCCTGCCTCGTGACACTTGTCTTTCCAGGGACAATTCTCAGACCTGAGGTGTTGATCATTCTGCCCAGTCCCAACTACATGGTCACTGCATCCTTAAGGACAGGTCGATTCAGGGTCTTTGAGCATCATGTAATTCAGGATGCACCTTGTAACTCACAGATCAGGAATGTCTACCCCCACTGAGTACCTGGAGGTCAGAGTCTCGGGGCTGTGACCAAATCTTGCTTTACACTGAGCTGCTGGGATTCCCCTAAGTACTGATGTCCCCAGACGGAATCTGCTCTTGGCCCACAGTCCCACTTCGGAAACTGATCCTCAGATGGTAGGCCACGAGGGCAAAGAGACAACCACACTCTTCATACTGGGTGCCTAGGATGACTTCAACCCCCACTTGACACACAGAGCAGCAGCTGTCTCTGGGGAACTAGAAGCAAGTTTTACCGGTCTCTTGGTATTTTCCTGGTCTCCATTTCTTATATTATAATACATAACTTCTGAAACTGAAAGCTCTTTCCAAGGATATGTCCAATTCACATCCTTGAGAAAGTGTCCCATAGTAGGGACACTTTCACAGTAAGTTCACACCCTAGGGGACCCTGAAAAGGGGCCTAGCCTCATTCAGCGAAACTCTTGGAGTTTGTGAGGTGTTAGAGAACTGGGTTTGGTCTCGAGAAAACGGTTACAAACCACCACCTCAGGCTGAGGCTGCCGCTCAGTTGTTGGAGTGCTTGCCTACCACGCGTGAGGTTCTAGACTGATCCTCCGAATCACTTACACTAGGGATGGCAGCTCATGCCTGTAAGCGCAGCACCGAGAAGGACCAGGCAGGAGGATCAGAAATTCAAGGTTATCCTGGGCTACGAAAGACCTGTCTCAAAAAATTAAACTTTACCAAAGTATCACTGTTCCTTCCCACTGAGGGCAGAAAGCACAGGGCTTTACCAGCATTGAGGGTGCTCTGAAACAGGCCTGGAGTTCACCGTCCATGATTCCCCAACACCCCATGGGACCCTGTCCCTACCGCAGACTTTCCCAGAAGCCCAGGACAGCAATAAGATCCTTCTCAGGCAACATGGAAACAACTATCTTGGATTTGCAGCGGATAACAAATTGAAACTGTGGGTCACTGCCTGGGCGAGGTACTCTGGAGAGTCTCGGAGAAGCCTGTGATCCGCACTGGGGACACTGCCCCTGTTACCATGAGAGAAAACAGTACTGCTTCTCCTATCTCCTTCAGTGGAGCTGGCTAACTCCTTAGAGACGCCCCCTCCTCCAAGGGCAGAACTCCATGTCACTCAAGGGTCAGGACAGGCCTGTTCCCTTGCCCACACAGGACCCTTGCAAAGCTGCAGGAGCGTAAGCACCAAGAATCACATACCATGCCTTACCTCAGGGCCTGCAGGGCTGAGGCAGATGAGCAAGGGGATACTGGGTGAGGCTCCAGCATGACCACTTGCGCACACACACACACACACACCCTACTCTCACCCTCACCTTGCCTCCCCATACGCAGTCAGTGGATGGAAGCAAGCAGAGTGAACTTGTCAGTTGACTAGTTGGTGAATTCTCCCCCACACCCCAGCCACAGGAACAATCATAGAATCAGGGACTGGCCAGCCTGAGAACCCCCTTTCTCTCCTTTTCCCCTAAGTCTCTGAATGACCCTACTTCCCCTGTCACCTGACAGTAAAATAGAAGCAAGTTTTACGTTCAAACAAAGTTAGAAACTGCCAACAATATCCATGGACACGGTTCCTGCACTTCTGAGAATGAAACAGCTACACAATAGAAAAATGAGCCTGGCTTAGAGGTCAAGATGAAGCGCCTGAGAAGGTGGAGTCAGGAGAGTCAGGTAAAGGAGGGCTCAGTCACCTTTACTTGGGCAATGGAGCCCTGTGCTTTAGGTTAGCAAAAAGCCACCTGTGGCGGTTTGACTATGCTTGGCCCAGGGAGTGGCACTATTAGGAGGCAGTGTGTTACTGTGGGGATACACTTTGAGAGACCTTCCTCCTAGCTGTCTGGAAGTCAGTTTTCACCTGTCAGCCTTCAGATGAAGATGTAGAACTCTCAGCTCCTCCCATGCCATGCCTGGCTAGATGCGGCCATGCTCCCACCTTGGTGATAATGAACCTGTAAGCCAGCCCCCAATTAAATGGTGCCCTTTATAAGAGTTGCCTTGGTCATGGAGTCTCTTCACAGCAATGGAAACCCTAACTAGGACACCATCCTTGCTTGTTTGCTATTGTAAAACAGCAAATGCCAGACAAGTCACTCTGCATCCCAGGCAGATGGGATGCCCCACTAAATGCTAGACAGTCATCAGAGGCCTAGGAAAATGAAGAGCTAGTGTACAAGCTGGGGGTGCCCAGCCCCATATTGGCAGGCATTTTAACCCATGCTGAAGAAAGGCTCCTGTCAGAGGGTTTGCCTGTATCGGCCTTGGTTTCTGGGGACCCCACCTGTCATTCCAGGGCCCTCTGGGACTGGTGCCTTCCTATATTCCTGTCAGTACACATACTCCAGCAGGCTTGACACAACACTGAGCCCCACTGGGATGGTACTCAGGACAGACTGCAGCACCCAACTGCTAGACAGTCAGTCGTGGATGACAAAAGGATGCATACCCTGACCCACTCCCACCTGCCTGGACGCTCTGTGGCCAGCGGAGCCTTTCCAATCGCCACATCCTACTGATATCTGAAGGCAACAACTAGATGCTGCCAGTGGAGTCTAGCCAGTTATCCTCAGTACACTCAGGGGAGGGGAGGCTAGGGATGACCTGGGAAAAGGCCACGGTTCTCCCTCTCGTTCTTCAGGTGGCCTAGAGTAATCTCAGCTCAGTGTGACAGCTTGAGGCTCGGCAAGGCCATAGGAGCTGGGCATGACCTGCCCAGGTGTCACCAAGGTCTGACCACCCAGTTCCTGGGCTCCAGGCCAAGGGTCCCCACGTACAGCTCTGGCCAGGAACCAAGTGAGGGTGTGCAAAGGCTTTGTCAATTGTCAAGAGCTACATAAATGCTTGGGTTGTTATTTCTTGCCAAGTTGCCCACCTGTGGTCCCTAATTGTCGAGGACTCCTGAGCAGAGCAGATCTGGACACCGGGCCTCATTAGGAATTCCAGGCGGTTCCGTGTCTTTTGCTGACCTCTGCATTAATTCTTGCCCTTTTCTCCCCTCATTAAATCCTATTTCTGGAGCTGGTGATAGCTCCGTAGTCTCTCCCCCTGATTAAATAATGACCAGGGATCACTCATATTAGGTGTTCCCCACCTTCATGACACCACCACCCTAAGGCATGCCACCTTTGGGTGCATCTGTGATTGCTGTGGGTATTGGCTGACCTGGCAGATACCACCAAATCACCTTTGGTCTATCTTCAGGCAGACATTTCTCATGCCAATTTTTAAAAGCTTGCCGTTTTTCACGGGGAGGAGACTGCAGTTCTATAAATAATTAGGTTGGGTTTTGATCTTCCCTGCAGTTAAAGGACACCAATGAACCCATTCCATCAGCAGAGTCATATCATGAAGCTTGGGATGGTTTGAGATGCTCTCTGCTGACAGCCGTGAGCCCTGCTCTGGTGTCTGCCTATGGCCTCACCACTGGAGTAACCCTCAGCTGGTTATCCAGGCTCGTGTTTAACTAGTCACCCTTCACGGTCCCTGGCCTGGCCTCTTTGGATGTTTCCTGACCTGAATTAGAAATTCCAGCCCTAATTTCTTGCAGGTAAAAAAATACTGCAATGTTGACAAATAATCATCGAGCCCATTCAAATACAGGGAAGGGGACTTAAACTTATCATTTATCAAAGAAGATGCACACATGGTGAATGTGTACGTGGAAGACAGCCCAGACCACCAGCCACCAGAGAAATGCTAACCAAAACCACAGTGAGGTACTTCCTCCCACTGTCAGATGGCCATTGCCAAAAGGTAGGAAGTGCCAAGAGTCGGTAAGGATGCAGAGAAAGTGAGACCCTGTGCCCTGCGGGGCACATAAAGTGGTATGGCCAGGGCGGAAGAGAACACAACCCTCCAGAAAATTCAAAGCAAGGCTTGGGAGGTGGCTCTGGGGGTTAAAGCATCTGCTACACAAACATTAGGAAGCCAGGTTCACATTCCCAGCACCGACATAAAGTCAGCCATGGTGACACACATCTGTGACCCCAGTTAAGGGACTGAAGACAGAAAGATCCCTGGGGATTGAGGGCCTGCCGCTCTAGCCAATCAGTGAGAGAGACCTTGTCTCAAAAAATAAGGTGAAGTGCAATAGAGGAAAAACACCTACTGTCAGCCCCTGGCCTCTGCACATGTCATGTGAGCACACACACACACACACACACACACTGAAAGCCCAATTACTGTATGATGTGGAAATTCCATTTCTGGTTAAATTGAAAGTAGCAGGGCCAGGGTGTTGCTCAGTGGTTAGAGCACTTGCTTAGCTTGAACGTGACCCTTGTTTCAAATTCCCAATTCTAAAGAAGAAGGGAAAAAAAGGGTTGAAAGCAGAGACCGAATCACATATTTGGGAACCTTGTTCACCACACCATCATGCAGAGCCCAGGTACCCCTCAGTAGGTGAGTGACAGGCAAATAGATGGGGAATATGCTGCTTTGATCTGTTCAGGTTGCTATAACAAAAATGCCATAAATTCAGTCATATATAAACAACAGTTCATGTCACCAACACATTCAGCACCTAGTAAGCCTGCTGTCTGCTCCACTCTTGACCTCACATGGTAGAAGACACAAGTGACTTTCAAGGACAGATAAGAACTCTTTAGAAGGGCACAAACCACACCCATGAGGCCCTGGTCCTTGTAACCTCGATGCCTCCTCAAGACCCAATCTCTCAGTACTAATGTGCCGGGGGGTCATGTGTCAGTGTGACACAAACACTCAGAGCTGTGTATAACTGTGTGGAGCCTGCCCTGTCCATGCAGTTTGACACTACGCACCCTTAAAAAGGAATGAAATTCTGCTGTGTGAATGAACCTGGAAGATAGAATGTTGAGTGGCATGTACCAGAGAAAGGAATTCTGTTCCCACGGGAAAACTATGGACTGCTCAACTTTTTTATAAAAACTGCCCGATGCCTCTTAAGGCATTGGAGTCCAAGCCCTGCCTCGTTAAGAGCACAGAATGAAGATCATAGAACGAAAACGACCCTTGCACCCACAGATCTCCAGAGAGACCAGGAATGCTAAGTAGGCAGTGGAAAAGATGTGAAACCTGTTCTTTGATCCAGAAAGCTGAGAACTAGAAGTAATTAATAGCCTGGTGCCCAGTGCTGTCTGTTGGGCCAGGCCATATCAAGTTTCCACAACCAAGGACCAGGGGTGGCTAGTAATCTCAATGACCCTTGTGTTTCTTGTATAGACAGAAACTCTGCCAAGCTCCCACAACTAGGACCAGGGATGGCTAATAACCAAAATGACCTCTATGCTATCTGTATGACTAAGACCAGGCTAGACCTTCAGGCCCTTGCTAGTATAGACAGCCATCTCTAGAACCTATCTTCTTGGAAGAAATGTCATGAATATCATACCTGAGTTGATTCTTAGTGTAATTACACCTCCTTATGCACCAGGGACTGTATTACATCAGGAAATTAAATACATCGGGAATAAACCGCCTGTTATTTAACACCCCGAAGTCTGATCCAGGTTGATGAAATCAATCTGCAATGGGTTTTCAGTTTTATTTCTTCCCAGGATTCACCTCCCTGTCTGACACCTGCAGGACACACACCACCACCACCACCCACCCCCCCACCCCCCACCCCCCCACCCCCCCACCCACCCCCACCCACCCCCACCCCACCCCACCCTCCCCCGCTCACTGCACTCACCAACATGTGCCGTGTTCCTACAAGAGCCTGGGAAGAGTCGGCTCCAGACTTCTAAAGCCGCTAAGGACAAATGGGGTCATAAGTCGCCAGAGACTGGTTTATCAGTTGGGCTTTTGTCACTGTGACAAAATACCTTCAATAAACAAAGGAAGAAAATTTGTTTGGACTCGCAGTTTCAGATGGTTCAATCTGTGCTCACCTGTCTCCATCGTTCCTGGACTATGGTCAATCCAGAGCCTCCTGGGCCACATGGGGTGAAGCAAAGCGGCTCAACTCATCGTGGCCAATAAAGAGAAAGATAGCACAAAAGGGACCAAGGACAAGGTACACCCTTCAAAGACACCACCCAGTAAACTTCTTCCTCCAGGCAGGCCCCACCTCCTAATTATCACTAGGAGCGAATACATCCAGCTCTGATGAAATCAACATCCTCCTGAGGCAATCGCCTCTCAACGGCGCCACCTGCTGGTTGGCAAGCCTCAGTACAAGCACTTGTTGGGAACGTCGTACCTTCATCCTATAACATTTGTTCATAATTAAATGTACATCAGTGGAGATAACAGAAAGCTGGTTCGTTATAAGAATCAAAGAGCGTGGAGGTCAAGGGTGGACTTGCCACTACAGAGATGGCCTGGTCGCCACTCAAAGGTAGCATTTCCATGGCCCTTCAGGGCAGTCGATTTTCTGAGCATGCAAAGTGATGGTAGCCTGGGTCTTCATTAAAAGGAGAAACCAGACCAGATGCTCTGGAGGTTCCTTACAGTTCTATAAAGAGAGGTCCACTTCAAGCCTCCCACTAAAACTGCATATTCCAGTACTAACCCCTAACTACATATGGCCACCACGTTTAGATTCAAATTAATTACAGCTAAATAAAATGCAGTGTTTAACTTGGTCTCGGGAGTCACATTTCAAGTCCTCAACAGCTGTGTGCAGCTAGCAGCACACACTGGGCTACACACAGAACTTTCCAGAATGCAGTTCCTTCATGGGACCCTCCAGCCTGTGGTCCAAGGTCATCTGGAGAACACATAGATTCGAGTCTCCTCAGCAGCTCTTGGGCACTGAGGCATCCCAAAGGCAGGACGTGAGTAGCAACACTGGAGGTTACCCTACTGCTCAGGGGCAGGTGCTTGGGATGGACGCACTAAACAACACATTGGGTCTCCACCATTCTGGAGCCCCAGAAAAAATGGAAAGCAAACTCATCAGGCTAGCTAGAGAGAATAGCACTGCAGTTCCCCTGGTGAGCAATCTCAAGTGACATAAATCCACGTTTACTGTTTAAACCTCCAGTCGCATTCACATGAGGCCTAGCATTGACCTTTCGCCTCCTAAAGCCTTCATAATTGCTTTTATTATTATGCCTGAATTTTATCTCAGTTGAAAGTTTCCTTTTTTCACCCTATTAAAAGTGTTAATAAGCTGTGTTTAAAACCTTACCTCACAATTATGTTGAATAGGCTGAATAAATCAACACTGGTTCTTAGTCCATTTGAGGGGGAAATTGAACTGCTGTGAACTTAAATATTTTAAAAGTCAGAGCTGATGAACATGTTAATGCTGCCCCACATTAGCATGCTTAACTTATGGTGACAAACAGGAGGCCATTCCCTGCAGAACCCTGGGAGGAAGGAGTGCAAGAAGGCAGAATGCATTTGGCAGGAGGCTTTCTGGGAGCTTCCTGGTTCCCTGGTCCGTGGTGTCTATAGCTATTTATGCTTACAACTTTAGATGAGAAACCGTGTGTGTGTGCGTGCGCGTGCGTGTGCATGTGTGCGTGCGTGCGTGTGTGTGTGTGTGTGTGTGTGTGTGTGTGTGGTGGGAAGAGGGTACCTCATGCAGCCCAGGCTAGTCTTAAATTTGCTCTGTAGCTAAGGAATACTTTGAATTTCTGTCCCTCCTGTGCCTGCTTCCAGAGTTCTGGAATAAGGCATCTAACCTAAGAAGCAGTATTTTTAAAGCCCCTGACAAGGACTGGTGAGATAGCTCAGCAGTGAGAAAGCTTGCTAGACAAGCATGAAGACATGAGTTTGGGTCCCAGTGACCATGCAAGAGCTGAGCATGCCCAGAGTGTGCAGCCTGTAACCCCAGCACTTGGGGTAGGAGTGGAGTCAGAGACAGTAGCTTACTGACAGCCAGCTTAGGATTCAAAAGAATGAGGCAGAGAATGATAAAGCAGGATACCTGACATCCTTCTCTGGCCTCTGCACAAGTGTGCACAGAGGTGCAAGGCACACCTATGCACACACATACTTGTGCATATGCACCACACATACATATACCACAGCTACGCACAATAACAATGATACTAAACAAAAGCCCCTGGCAGGTGTTTGCGTGGATAAGCGGCGTGGCGCCGTGCAGCTCTGGACACATCCTGCCAGCCCTTTTCGAGCTCATTCTCTTTTTTGTTTGTTTGGTTTTTTTTGTTTCTTTTGTTTTTTTTGTTTTTTTTTTCGAGACAGGGTTTCTCTGTGTAGCCCTGGCTGTCCTGGCACTCACTTTGTAGACCAGGCTGGCCTAGAACTCAGAAATCCGCCTGCCTCTGCCTCCCAAGTGCTGGGATTAAAGGCGTGCGCCACCACGCCCGGCTATTCTCAACCATTCTCCTCCTCCTCACATAGTGGAAATGTGCCTGGAGAGTAAAATCCCAGCAGACCAACGGTCTAACACACTCGGCCAGCTACATTTCTAATGCAGAAATTAAAAGGCCAACGATGGAAGACTGGGGAGATTTCTTAGTTGGTAAAGTGCTTGCTATGTAAGCTTGAGGACCTGAGTTCAGATCCCCCACACCCACGCCAAAGCTGGATTGGTGATGAACATTGGTAACCCCAGTTTAGGGCAGACAGAGACAGAAGCCCTGGGGCTTGCTGGCTAATGTAGCTAAAACGATGAGCTCCCGGTTCAATGAGCAACACTGTCCTTAAAAATAAGGTAGAGAGTGATAGAGGAAGACACTCAACGTGGCCTCCATATGTGCACATAAAAATGGGCACAGGCACACATCAAGCTTGCACTGATGAGTGCCCTCTCTCTCTCTCTCTCTCTCACACACACACACACACAAACATACAGAGAGAGAGAGAGAGGAGAGAGAGAGAATGGTTAGACTAGACACTGGGTGAGTAGCCCAGTGGTAGAGTTTGCCGGGTGTGGCACTCAATCTTCATTGTCCAATTGACTGGATTTAGAATTATCTAGGAAACAGAATCCAAGGCACACATGTAAGGGTGTTTCCAGGGAGGTTTAACTGAATGACAAAGCCCACTCTAAATGTGGGTGGTACCACACCGTCACATCCCATGGGCTGGGGTCCCAGGATGAATAAAAAGAAATCTGGTCTAGGTGTAGGGCTGTACACCTCTAATCCTAGCACTTGGGAGGCAGAGACAGAAAGACCTCTGTGAGTTTGAGAACAGTCTGGTCTACAGAGCAAGCTCCAGGACAGCCAGAGCTACATAGTGAGACCTTGTGTCCAAAAGAGGAGCAGGGGGAGCAAGAGCCAGAGGAGGAAAAAGAAAAGAATGGGGGCAAAGCGTTTGTCTTTCCGCTCCCTGTCAATCGGTCCAGTGCGTCCAGCTGCCTCATTCCTGCCGCCATGCCTTCTCCGTCATGATGGACCACACACTCAGCAGGTGAGAAAGCTTGCTGGACAAACATGAAGACATGTGTTTGGATCCCAGTGACCATGCCAAAACAAAGCTTGCCTTCCTTAAATTGCTTTGTTCAGGCATTTTATCATAGCAGTGAGAAAAGTAAAAATAACCAAAAGCAACTAGTGTAGACTCTGGGTTTCAGCCCCAGCACAGCACAGAAGGTCAGAGCCAAACACAGGATGTGATAGCTCAGTGAAGAGTGCTTACCTGGCACTTGAGAAATCCTGGAAGATTCCCTTCCACTATAAAAGCTGGTCTTAGGCTTAATCTCCACACCAAATCAAAAACTAAATAAGCTAGAGTTGCGGGTTCCGGGCTGGTGAGAAGGAACACCAGGCACAGACCTGCTCAGGGATGGGAGCCTGGAAACTGAGGCTCTCAGACCCTGAGCAACTTGGCTAAGAGCACGGCTGGGGATAATGACTGAGTCAGAACACTGAGGGATAACCAGATACACTTTTAACAGGCATCTGGGGTGTGGCCTGCAGCTGACACTCATAGGAACTTAGCTCTTAGCTCTTTCTTTATAAATGTCAGGATTTTGTGATATATAATATACTCCTTAACTCTGTCACTGATTGATAAGCTCTTTCTTTAGTTTTTTTTTTTTTTTTTTTGAGACCGTCTCAATGTGTAGCCCAAGTTGACCTGGAACTCACCATCCTCCTGCCTCAGCTTCCCAAGGGCCAGAATAATGGTATTGAACCACCATGCTGACTACCTTCTTTCTAGTACATAAAACAGCAGGTGAGCAAGTCTGTAAAGTAAAATCTGTGTTCTGAAAAGCTCTCCAGGACACTGTGCTGCACTAGAACAGAGGAGAACATCCACTCGGAGCTGTGACTAAGCTCTGCTGAGCAAGGGGAGTTCAAGCCAAGCAGGAATTTTCTCCTGGCAATTTTTCCTTCATAGTAGCCCTAGAGGTGCCATTAACAAGGCCCAGGAAGCTTCCACACCTGTCCTGGATCTCTCATTCCTTCCTAAAGTCAGAGGCAAACACCTCTGCCATCAACCACACGGCCCAAGATCTACAAGGGAGGGAGGGGATGGTGTGAGACCTCCAGAAACCCTCTCCCTCCAGCACAGGTCAGCGTTGAGTCCTGTGTTGTCAACTAATAATGAGAGCATGCACGGCCCTAGGCTGACATTCCACCTCAGAACTCTGTAAATGGACTCAAATTGCTCATGTGCCGTTATTCATTTTAGTCATGGAGGTTCAGTTTTCCAAGTAAAATTATTCTCCCCTGACTCTGATATATTAGTTTGAAATGACAAGTATTGCAACATTCAACACAACACACAAAATGAGCTCCAAGTTAAGGAGATGTGAATCTTCAGATGTGGGGATAGAAATGTCCAGAAGCCCATTCGAAGTTTGTGTATTTAAAACATCAAGTAATCTAGAGGCTTGGTACAATGTAGTGAGTTGTGGAATCATGTTCCTTATAATCATCTCTGTTACAGGAAGGCTACTCAGACTGTGAAAGCACGGAGGGAGGAGATGGATCGTGTGTGCCTATGTATAGTCAAAGACTTTGTAGCTATTCACATCTAACCCGGGGTAACTCAGGTGACCTGGCCAATCACTCCAAAAGGGTCTTGCTCAGTTCCCAGGATAGCCTCTGGCCCAGGATTCCCAAAGGGTCTGCCCTTATGTTCTGCCACCATTTGTAGCCCTGAGAAACATGGGGATGTCAGATTCACTGCTGGGCAGTATAGTAAGGACACACTAGGCGACAAGTGGCCAGCCTGGGATGTAGAGGATTCTGAGAAGTATGCTGAAAAGTTATCTAAAAAATCAACCAGCCCATAACCAAAAGAGAATATCCATATGGGCTAGGACTCACAGTGACCTGGTGCTAAAGGGCCGTAAGAAGAGGTAGCCTGGAGCTTTTTGGCTCTGGGCTTAAAAACAGGACATTCATTCTTCAACTCAACACACACTGGCCTTGCTGCCCTGAGGGACAGAGCATCTCTGGCCCTTCCAAGCAGCCAGGCCCACGGCCAGTCTTGAGGATGCCAGGGTCTCCATGATCCCTGATGTGTTCAGGTCTCCGTGGCTCATTCATAAAAGACTGTCTCAAAATTAACAGTCTCCAGAGCGAACAATGGACTAGACATGGTAGGCAGGCTGTATGATGAGCAGGGTGTATAGACTGGTGGTGTAGGGCTCTGAGCAATGGCTTTGCTTCAAGCACCACCCAGCCCAGGTCCCTGGCAGCCCTGAGCAGAGACCTAAAGGGTTGGCACTCATTCTGAACCAACAGCCACATATTCCAGTACAGCCAGGCCATAGCCTTGTCTATACCCCACAGACGCTCCCCAATACCCCCCTTTAAAGTACGAGGTTGTTCCAGGTTTGGAAACACTCAGCCCGAGGCCACAGAAGCAAGAAGCCTGTTTTGATAAGCAGAGCTTCCTAGAGGCCAGAAGCATAGGGGGAAATCCAGAAAGCCAAAATCCCAGCCTAAGAACCAGGTGACTGAGAGGGGAGGGAGACCCAGGGCAGACCAGACCCAGGCCCAGACCCAACCCTGCCCGGAAGAGCAGAGATTCTCCACTACTCCACCCAAAATGAAAATCCTTGCTCTGGATCTTCCTTCTCATTCCTTCAGTGTCTCTGTTAGGTACTATCCAATCTCCAGAGTGCTTGCCCACTGTGGCTTTGCCCAGGAATTAGTCATCTGGTACTACCTCAGGTTATAAGATGTCCCAGGTCCTCAGGACTTCCTCATACCCAGTTTTGGTCATGGTTAAGAATCCAGACCTGCAGCTCAGCACAGTGGTGGGGCCCTGAGAACTGTGGAGGTGCTCTGAAGACAATAGGTATATCTGCAATTCCGTGAGCTCTATGAATTACACCTGCTTTGCCTGTCTGTAACAGTCTCGTGTAACCCAAGGGCCTCAAAATCACTATGCAGCTGAGGATGGCTTTGAACTCCTGACCCTCCTGCTTCCAACTGAGTGCTTGGATTACAGATGAGCAACATCATGCCAGGTTTATGTGATGTGAAGAGCAAACTCAGGGTCTCGTGCATGCTAAGCAAGCACTCTCACTCTATGACTAAACTACAGCCCTAGCCTGTAACTTTTAAAATTCGTATTATTTGTAGTCATGTATACTTGTGTAAGTTTGTGTGGGTGAGTATATAGTTGAGTCCAGATGCCCACGGAAGCCAGAGGCATTGGATCCCCTGGAGCTGCAGCTACAGGGCACTGTGAGCTGTCCGAATCCCCATAGCTCGTTTCCTCTTAATTTAACAGACAGGTTCCCTAGCACCAATGTGAAAGAGAACTTCTAAGCCTTTTGCCTCAAGGTCCTTTGGGAAACTCACTAATGGCAAACTTCCATCTAGGAGCTCCAGAAGAAACCAGATGCCTGTTAACAAATAGAACCTGAATGAAATATTTTAGCAGTGTTTCCTTAGAGGCCACAGCAGGAGGGAGGGACTGGCCCAGTGCTCAGGGTCCCCAGTTTGATTCCCAGTGCAGAACTGTGTGGCCTTTCCCAGCTCAGCAGAAAGTCTCAGCATCCAACCTTTGAGAAGTGAGCATCTTGTTTCCTTTTTTCTTGCAGGGGACAGCCAAATGACTCACCCCTAAAATAATGGAAATTAAAGAAGATGGCACGGGAAAGGAAGGGGAAGAGGAAGACAAGCCCGGAAACCCCAAGGAGTCCCAGCACCACTGTGTCTCACTCAGGACACCTCCTGTTCATCTGGCAGACAAATTAGTTTTTAAAAAAAAATAACAAAAATTGTTACATTGGGAAAAAAATTTTTCCTTAAATTGAGGAACAAGAGTGCCACCCTGTGGTGAGTCTCTTTAACCATCTCTGGAGATACCTGTTTCTGGCATGTTCTGTGTTTTCCTTCTAACAAGCTCATGAGCATGAACACCTGAGGCCACCTGCACATGTCATCCAGAAGATGCATGTGGCATCTGAAGAGGCTAGCCTCCCTGAGGCAACTCTGGCTATGCCAGGAGACTCCAGAACCCTGCCACCCCAACCAAGGAAGCTTGGTGATGCTAGAGGAGCTCTTCACTGGAAGGTCCAGGATGAGGGGTCTCAGAGAGGCTGATCCCCAACACACACACACACACACACACAAGAAGAGCCCTTCAGGGAAAGCTTCACTCCTGGTATGTCACAGTGCTCAGTGGTATAGGCCTGGCCTTCACTGCCAACCCTGCCACTGATCTGGAGTGATGGTGGCAGATTCTGACGGGCAACTAAGGCTATTGCCAAGCTGTACTGGCTATTTTTGTGTCAACTTGACACAGCTGGAGTTATCACAGAGAAAGGAGCTTCAGTTGAGGAAATGCCTCCATGAGATCCAACTGTAAGGCATTTTCTCAATTAGTGATCAAGGGGGAAAGGCCCCTTGTGGGTGGGACCATCCCTGGGCTGGTAGTCTTGGGTTCTATAAGAGAGTAGGCTGAGCAAGCCAGGGGAAGCAAGCCAGTAAAAAACATCCCTCCATGGCCTCTGCATCGGCTCCTGCTTTCTGACCTGCTTGAGTTCCAGTCCTGACTTCCTTTGGTGATGAACAGCAGTATGGAAGTGTAAGCCGAATAAACCCTTTCCTCCCCAACTTGCTTCTTGGTCATGATGTTTGTGCAGGAATAGAAACCCTGACTAAGACAAATTGGTACCAGCAGAGTGGGGTATTCCTGTGACAACCTGACCATGTTTTGGGGAGGACTGTGGAAGGACTTTGGAACTTTGGGCTTGAAGATCCATTCATTGTTAAGAGCTCTGTCAGATGTTGTGTAGGAGCTTGGAAGATAATGCTAAGAACAGTGCAGAATATGGAGGCCTGGTTTGTGAAATTTCAGGGGGAAAATTAAAGACTCTCTTCAGGGCCATTGCTGTTTTTATTGTGAAGATTTTGTAGTTCTGGTTAGCTGGGGCTGAAGAATCAGCTGTGATTAACAAGATACCAGAACTACTAAAGCAAAAACTTTGCATTACTGGGACTATTGATGCTGGTTAGCTGGAGCTAAGAAATTAGCGGTGATTAAGAAGAGACCAGCATCGTTGAGGTGACATCTTCTGGGGAGTGTTTTCTGAAAGCACAAAGAGGCTGTGTTCCAGAGATAGGCAAGGTTGTACTCCTTCTGCAGTGGGACTTGGTAATGTGTAAGGGTCACCCAGGTGGTACTGGTTTTGAAGGCATGAAGGGGTCATGCAGAGCAGCTCAGGCTTGGCACTGTGAGAGGCCATGGAAGGCCACTGGTGAAGGTGCAGCCTCAGTTGTAATTGAAGGCCCAGGACTGAAGGGGTCATGCAGCGTTTGGGAGATGCCAGTACCATGAGATGACCACCAAGAGCAGCAGCAGCAGTGGAGTACAGGCATCTGGAGCCCAGAGGACAACATGTGTGCTACAAAGGGCATGGCTGGAGAAGTGACCCAAGCCCTTGGAGGAGCCCAGAAGATCGTGAGTTGGATCCCAGACATTGGACGGTTGGAGAATGATTTTTGCTTTGATTGTGACTGTGCCCTGATATTTTCCCTCTTGAAGGAAGAAACTGTTTTAGTGGAGCCCACAGTTAAGAGACTTTTAATTGTAAAAAGACTTTGGATTTTAAAAGAGATGGATATTTTAAAGAGATTGAAAATTTAAGAATATGTAAAGACTGTGGGACTTTTAAAGTTATTTAGATCTTGGGGATGAATAAGAATGTAAGGGTTGAGGCTTACTAGTGATGTGTTTGTGTGTCAAGTTGACAAGGGGTCAATTGTACTGGCTATTTTTGTGTCAACTTGACACAGCTGGAGTTATCACAGATAAAGGAGCTTCAGTTGAGGAAATGCCTCCATGAGATCAACTGTAAGGCATTTTCTCAATTAGTGATCAAGGGGGAAAGGCCCCTTGTGGGTGGGACCATCCCTGGGCTGGTAGTCTTGGGTTCTATAAGAGAGTAGGCTGAGCAAGCCAGGGGAGGCAAGCCAGTAAAGAACATCCCTCCATGGCCTCTGCATCGGCTCCTGCTTTCTGACCTGCTTGAGTTCCAGTCCTGACTTCCTTTGGTGATGAACAGCAGTATGGAAGTGTAAGCCGAATAAACCCTTTCCTCCCCAACTTGCTTCTTGGTCATGATGTTTGTGCAGGAATAGAAACCCTGACTAAGACACAAGCCTTTAGCTGTTACTGCTTCTGTGTCTTCTGCATCTAGAGCAGGCCAGAACTTCATGTTGCTGGTACACTACTAGTAAGACCTGAGGCCTTAACTCCCTTGAAGGTACACCACACACACACACACACAAAACTAAGCTACAAAGTTGGACAAAACCCAAAACAAGCTGACTGGTTGTGGGTTTTTTGTTTGTTTGTTTTGGCAAAACCACTTACATTAAACTGTTTATTACAGGTGTGCCTTTTAGCCCCTTGAGAAGTCATTGAGACCCTTCACTTTCACGCTGAGAATTAACATGCAGCATAGTCATTAAACATAGCAGCATCATTTTGGGGTCAGTGGTATTGTGTCCTTGTTGTTTCCCCAAGGTTTCAGCTTTGTGAGTTAAAGTCTTGATGTCTCCCCAGGTCACCCGCTTGCTTTTCTTCTTGGATCGTCTCCTCTTGATGGATTTGCTGTCTAGCTTCAGGTGCTTCTTTTGTCCAGTGCTCTCCAAGGTGCTCTCCGGGTTGGACGAATCAGAAGGGGAGCCACCCGGGAGCTCATTCATTCTATGGAGGCTACCAGGCACTGGTGAAGCACCAGAAGGTCCTGGCGGCAGTTGGTAAGGATTATTCGGGGAGGGCTGGAGTCCTGGGGTGGGATATGATGCTTCAGGAGTAGGATACTGTGCTGGTGGTTCCCAGGCTCCCGGTGGCACTGTGACCCATGCAACAGGTGGTGCTCCTGACACTGGAAGAGGAGGAGTGGGAGATGGCTCTGGAAATAGATATGGTGCATTAGTGTGCTGCCCTCCCATTCCTGGTGCCCAGGGTCCAGAAGACATGGATCCCTGTGTACCTAAAGGACCAACTGGATCTGTGGGTGCGCTATTTGGCCTAGGTAACTCTGGAAAGGGCACATTTGTTGTAACATATGACCTTGTGGGGCCACGGACTCGTACAGCAGGGCCTGGATATGGACCATTAGGTTGGGGACACGATGGTCCAGAAGGAAGAAAGGATGCTGGAGATCCTGGGAGTAGTCTGGCTGGAGGGATGAAGGGATACATTGTTGTTGGTGCTTGTCCGAGGGCACAGTGCTGCACTTAGTGGGAGTCCAGATAACACAGCAGGTGGAACTCTTGAGTTACTCTAAGGGCTGGATCCTGGCCAGCCTGGAGGAGATTGGCCAGCTTTCGGATTGCTCACAGCAGAGGTTCTGGTAGGAACTGTTCAGTCAGGTAGCACATCTGCCAATGAAAACTCATGTGGTGCGTTCCCAGCAGGATCTAAGCCTAAGGCACAGCATATAGTGGTGATGAGTCCGATGAGACAGGCGATGCAGAACCGGCCTGAACAAGTTGATTGTTTAAATCTGCTTCATAAAGGGAAATTTTCCCTAAATAAAACAAAACAGAACAACTGGTTGATTATATCACATTCTGAACCATTAGTGACCTGGCCACTTTATCAAAGTGAGGAAGAGGCCTAGAAAAGACTCAAGTAGAGGAGACTGGATGTTTGAGGATAGAGAAGAGGGGCTAGCACATAGGGCACAGGTTGGGGGTAGAGAAGAGGGGCTAGCACGTAAGGCACATAGGGCACAAGAGCAAGGACAGCTCTACAGAACAGCAATGAGGGAATAGGTGGTTCTAGAAATGTCTCCACTGCTGATTCTGGAAAATCGTCTTGTAAACTGATTTTAAAAGAAAGGATAGTTTTATAGTAACTTAGTAAAATTCTAGTAGGGTAGAATTCTCCCAAATTAAGAAAGAACATAACAACCAAACAAGCAAACCAACGTTGCCTTCTTCCTCAGTGGTGAAAAAGTAGATTCTTTCCACTTGAGATGAGGAAGGACGAGGCTGTGGAGCCCACCTCACCACTCCTACTCAGCATCACAGAGCAAGTCCTAGCCAACAGGAGATGAAAGAATACAAGGAAGGAAATAAAATGTGGGGCTGGAGAGATGGCTCAGTGGTTAAGAAAACCGACTGCTCTTCTGAAGGTCCTGAGTTCAAATCCCAGCAACCACATGGTGGCTCACAACCATCCCTAATGAGATCTGGCACCCTCTTCTGGTGTGTCTAAAGACAGTTACAGTGTACTTACATACAATAATAAATAAATCTTTTTTTAAAAAATAGACTTTTAAAAAAGGAAATAAAATGTATGTAGATCAACAAAGGAAACAAAAAAGTCTTTGCTCTGATTATCCCATTGTCTATGTGGAAAATTCCAACAAAAGTACCTCCTGGAAGATATAAGTGATTGCAGCCAGGCCGCAGGACAGAGTCAGCACATAAAAGCTGATTGTTTCCCGGGTACCAGCACTATAGCCGTGCATAAGCATCAAAAGAATTAACATCAGAGTTCCAGAATCATCAAAACAGCAATGTCAGAGGAGTGACACTAACTAAAGTCAAGTAAGTTCATATGGTGACAAGAGGCAAAATAGCATTATACTTGAAAAGATAAATAAAAACAATGGAGTAGAGTAGTCAGCCTAAAATAGGCCTACACAAGGATCAACAGATCTCTGACAAAGGAGCTAAGATATAACAATGATGTAAAGAAAGTCTATTCCACAAAAGATGCTGAAATCTCCAATGTCCACAAGCCCAAAACATGTAACTTAGACACAGAGGGTCACCTCTCAAACATAGCTCAAATGGATTATAGACCTAAAGGCAAGGGCATGATAAACACACAAGATCTCTTTAAAAAAAGAAAAAAGAAAAAAACAAAACAAAGCCGTAAGAGACACCTTTGTGTGGCATCGGGTTTGGTGGTGAGTTTTTAGACACAATACCAAAGCCAAATCATAACTTGTGGAAGAAAAACTAAGCTGGACTTCTCTAAAATGTAAACGTCCCACCTCTGAGGGCTGGCTTTCATGGAAGAGAAGCCAGGCAGGCTTCCAAGGGAGGGAGGCAACCGACAGGCCTGCCCAGCTGTGGCACTTAGGAACCACAGCAGCAAGCAGCATGGCACAGTAACCCAAAGGGTGCAGTGCTGGTGCGCACGCCTCGGTGGGAACCAGCAGCTCTCCAGCTGGACCTAAGACCAATTCAAAAGGAAGAAACGACGCCTGGTACTGGGAACCTAGCTAACTACTCATTGATAATGAAGTTATGATATTGGAAGAAAATCTATAACCACAAACTTACTAAACCACCATAATTCTAACAATAATCTATGCACGTGCGTGTCCTTAGACCCATGGATAGGTACAGTCTTCGCCTATCATCAAGGAAACTTCTCTTGCATGAGATGGAGACTACAGAAAACTACAACCCATCAAAATGCAGAGTTGTGAAGCCTAGTCCCCGTGGCTACTGCACCGAAGGCTCCGAGAATATTGTAGAAGAGAGGACAGGAAGA
This sequence comes from Mus caroli, assembly GCF_978045245.1. Classification (NCBI taxonomy): domain Eukaryota; kingdom Metazoa; phylum Chordata; class Mammalia; order Rodentia; family Muridae; genus Mus; species Mus caroli. The sequence goes on along the minus strand of NW_028227263.1, from coordinate 6,773,365 downwards.
TGCTAAGAGCCAGACAGGAAGTTAGTTTACTCCGAGAGTCGTCTCCTGGCAACAACAGCAGCTACGCTCCTAAGTCGCACCAACATGAGCTGAACAAGGACTGCACCAATGGGTATGCTGACGCGGACGGGGAAAAGCCCACTGGACTCAACCCTACACAAAAACCATAGGAAACTGAGGGAAGCTGGGGATGGGACAGCACAGCTCTCAAGGAAAGAGCACAGCAATTGGTTGTCCTGTATCAAATGGTCAGCCCTGAGAACATGCATACAGGTAGCATAATCCACACTGAATAGGCTATATTTAAGTATATATGGTGTGTGTGTATGTGTGTGTACATACATACATATGGTATATATTATGACTATATATATGTATATATATACACACATATGAGAACATATATATATATATATATATAAGAATGTATACACACACACACACACACACACATATATATGAGAACCTTATATAAATTCCTATATAAACATACACACATACTTGCATGCAACAACTCTTAAAAAGGAGGCCATAAACTTAAGGGAGAGTGGAGAGAGTACTCGGGAAGGTTTGGGGAAGAGAGGGAAGAGAAAAATGTTGTAAGTATATTATAACCTCAAAAATTAAATGTAAAAAATCCTTGGCAAAAACCTCAAACAGAGGAGCCCAAAGAAAGAGGGCTGGTTGGTATACTGTTTTATCCAACAATTGCCACAGACTTCATGGCTTTCAGTAACGAAAATGTACTCTCCCTCAGCTCAGGGTATCGAAACACACAACCCCGGCCTCACTGCAGTCTGGGTGGGCAACTTCCAGGAGCTCTGCAGTCCTCTCTGCTTGCTGCCTTCTAGCCACAGGGACAACTAAAGCACATCACTGCAGCGCCTCACAGGCTCCATCTCACCTCCTCCTGCTTTTCTCTTTTTGCCTCTACAATAAGATCACTTTCCAGCCGGGGGGTGGTGGTGGCGCATGCCTTTAATCCCAGCACTCGTGAGGCAGAGGCAGGCAGATTTCTGAGTTTGAAGCCAGCCTGGTCTACAAAGTGAGTTCCAGGACAGCCAGGGCTACACAGAGAAACCCTGTCTTGAAAAACAAAAAAAAACAAACAAACAAAAAAGATCACTTTCCACCACGGTATCTGGGACTTGAGACAACCCAACCATGTCACTATCTCAAGACCCTCAACTTGGTGCCAGAGAGATGGCTCATCAGTTAAAAGCACTGGCCGTTCTTCCAGGGGACCAGAGTTCCCTTCCCAGCAGGGTGGCTCACAGCCATCTATACTTCCAGGCCCAGGAAATCCAATGCCATCTTCTAGCCTGCACAAGCTAGACACATATGTGATACACAGACTTAATGCAAGCAAAGCACCCATACACATAATAATTTATAAAAGTCTCTCATCTCAATCATATCCTAAGCCTCATCTGTGAGGCCCCACCCACTCACTGTTCAGGAAATGCAAGCACAGACACGTCAGCCTCAACAGTCAGCACAGGAAAGGGTTCGCCTAAGGACAAACGGCACATTATCTCACGAGGAAGTGTAAGGGGCCTGAGATGCCCTGGCTGGCTTCAGCATCTAGGTAAGGGTTAGGCGAGTTCTCATATCTCGTGAGGAATCATGGGAAATTTCACTAATAGTATCAGACAGATGCTGGGTTCTTAAGGTGACTCCAGCATATGGTTAACATAAGGGCTGAAAGGAGACGAGGATCATTAAAGAAGGGTCGGTCAGACATTTCAGCTCAGAGAGAAGCCACGGCAGAAGCTGCCTGATGGACTACGTCTCCCAAAACAAACTGTGGGCTTAGCTCCTGCCTGGGAGGAACCAGAACACCTCAGACCTAAGGGCAGGCACAGCCATGGATGTGTTCAGACCAAGACTCTTAGTCCACCTAAGTTTCCTGTCTCACACGGAACAGGGACACTTTGCCTTCTCCTCTGAGACTTGATTTCTACATCAAAATAATAAACCACAAGTAGTTCATGGGATACATATTTAATCAAGACATTTATGTGTTTACCAAAACTTCACAGCCATAAACAAGATGCCTGGCCAAAGTTGAGTCTCCTATAAAGAAAGACCTGAGCCCAAGAGTCTCATCCTTGAGCCAGACACAGAACAATTAGCCATGCCTCAGAGGCAGCCCTGCGTTTTCCCCAGAAGTGCAGAGAGAAGAGCAGACCTTTGTGAGGGCGGCTGGGCCAGGCCATCTGTCAAGGAATGCAGACTTGTACACACACACCTGTCCTGTACACACACACCTGTCCTGCTTCCACTCACCTTCCTTTCCTGCTCTCCCTTCTTCCTTCTCCATTCCCTCATCTCTGGCAGCAGTGAGGGCCAAGGCCAAAGATCAGCGCTAGGCCATGTGTATAGCTCGGATGCTAAGACAAAAGGTTTCTGTCCAGGGTCTCACAGTGGGTGTGCTAATGTGTATAAATTCTGCCAGTTTATACCGGCAGGTTTCAGCCTCTGATCTCAAGGAATTTCTCTTCCCAGGATGCTTTTGTGAGTACATAATTCCAACCAACTTTGGTCTCTTCGAGGACTTCCAAAGTGATCACTGAGTTGCTTCCCCTGTCTCATCCAGCAGAGGGCAGCAGCTCCCTAATGAAGAAAGCACATGCTGCCAGCTTTGTGCCTAGTCAAGCTCCTACAAAAAGGGCTGGTACTTCCTTCTCTGGATATGTATGTATGTATGTATGTATGTGTGTATGTATATATGTATGTATGTATGTATATATGTATGTATGTATGTACGTATGTATATATATATACACACACACACACATATGTATGTATGTACGTACGTATGTATGTTTGTATGTACATGTGTATATGGACTGGGACCCACAAATGACTCCCACCTCTCTGACACCCAGTAACAAATATCTCACTGAAGCTACAAATAAGGCTTGCATAGAATTTTGGTTAACTTTCTGGATCCTTCCTAACTCCTTATGCTCAAGGCTAGGAATGGTCGCTCCTAACTCCTGGTGATGAAGAAACTGGTTCAGATAAGCTAGAAAGGCACAGGTGGCACACCTTTATAAGTTAACATATACCTGTGTGGTGGAGTACACCTGTAATGCCAGCATTAGAAAGACAGAGGCAGGTAGGGTCAAGAAGTTCAATGTCATCCTGGACTACATAGAGTCCAAGGTCAGATTGGCCCACATGAGACTCTAACAAATAAGGGGGTGGGGGGGAAACGTGGGTGGTTGAAGCGGGAGAGAGGTGAGACTTCCAATTTGGTGGCACAGCTTCAATTCCTGACTGTTGGGCTCCTGGTCTTGGCCACTAGGGTAACACCTTCTATAATCACCTGGCTCCTGCATGGGGACCTGGGGTGCTGCTCCAGCCGGACACATTAGGGTAAGTCCCAGGCACCAAGGTCAAGTTCACAAGACCAAGCTCTTGGGCACCCACTGTGTTAGTTCTAAGGGCTCAGAGGACAGGACCTGGGGCCTGCTGAAAAACACATTCTTGCATATCTGTCCCTTCCTTGATATTTTTACTGAGGGGCAGGATCCTCCGCTGTAATGAGTAACTAGGCTTGGTGGGGGTTCTGATCCTCATGGTGGCCTGTTTCTAAAGGTGACTCATGGGGTAGATGACAGGTGCTAATGTGAAGGGGCTGCCCTAAAAGGGCTTTCCACAGAGTAAGCAATCAGAGCTGAGGCAGGAGAGAGGAGCCTGTGCACTGGGGCTCTCTCAGAGACGCCCTCACTCCCCACATCACATCAATCAAGCTGACATTTCCTCCCACAAGAAGATGAGACAACTTGCATTGTTAAGGAGCTTTGATGTACAAAGAGCTTTCCCCAATATACAGGATCCCTCAGTTACTAAGATAAATGGGGAAAGATTTGACATTTATTGTGCATAATTTAAGTTCAAATAGGTTCCCAGCGAAGAAAAATTGCAAGTTGCTGAGCTGGGTCTGTGTCTCCAGTTCCACGCCTTCTGTCGCCATTTCGGCTCTGCACTGCTCTTGGGCTGCCCTGATTTTATAATTTAGAGAACAAAGCCATATTGTGGGATACCGGGAAGCTGTATTTCTACTCCTGAGATGAACTTATCCCCATCTGTGAATCATTTCTTTTTCAGAAAAACACTTAAAATGAGCAAGTGGTTTTTTTCTCTGACTTTAAAATATGATTCAAAAACATCAAATAGCTGACAATGTTTTTTAAAATAAGAAAAGAAAAGAAATGCCAGGTAGCTATCACTTTCGAGAGGGGAGTGTTCCCAAGCTTCTAGGCCAGCCTCTGAGACTCTCTGGGCACGGATGTGATGAAGTGTGTATTCTGCTCCTGATTAAAAGCCTGCTGTGTTACTCTAAAATGTGGAGCAGAGAAGTGCCTGACTACCCATGCATCAGCCAGAATGGACAAACCAAGCTGCACCCCCACGATGTCAGCAAGGACAGCAGCTCTTAGCCTCTGCTTCCACTTGTGCCTTCCCTTCAGACACAGGAGGAACAGCAGCATGGAAGCCAGAGGGCAGCAGAAGGGGCAGATGCACTCCCGTAGGTAAATGCTATGGCCTTGGGAGTTCCTGAGCTAAGAATGCAAGTAAGTAGAAAGGCCAGTGCTTTTTCCTGACACCAGGACTTGAGGATCCTGAAAGTTAAGAGCTTTGTGCTCAATCTTTATTCCTAGAGAGGAGGTTATGGTCTAGGGTATGGGAAGAGCTTAGCAGTAAGTGCCTGATTCATACTCTAAGCCCTCTGACTTCCCGATGACATACATCTACCGGACCCAATGGATACATATTAGGTAATTCACCTGCTTCTGATACCCTGGGTGACACCCTAGAAATTTTAGAAGTGTCAGTAGAATCTGGCCAAAAGCAAGCTCAGGGATTCCAGGCAAGGAAGCAGGCAACTGGACTAGCAACTCCAGCAAGCATATAATTGTCCCAGGACCCCTGCCCCTCAATCCCCAGGGCTCCTCTATGCTCACCTGCCCTCTGCCCTAGGTTCCTGTCCAACTCCAAGAAGTCCCAAAGTCTGACTGAGGATGGGAGCTTAGACTGAAGTTAGTGCTGGTTTACAGCTACAGGAGTCAAGCAAGTTTCTACAACCCAATCTGGAGTTAGGCGATGACAGTCAGCACTACTTGGACGGCGTCTCATTTGAATTACACCTACTCCACTCCCGCACCAAAGCCACTGAACTTTCCATGTCTAAGGTTAGATAACATGCACCATCTCTATCCCCTCACCCCGTCCTCAACCCCTATCACCCATCAAGCTCACAGATGCTACTCAACAGCTTCAGCACCCATCTTTCCACCCCATGCTAAGTTCTCATGCACTCCCTCCTATCAACCCGCTTACATAGTAGACAGAGATGACTCAAAGATAACCTGCTCCTGATGGACTCTGAGCTCCTGTGCACAAAGACTACATCAGTCTCACTCAACATTCACACAATATTTGTTTCATTAGTTACTAACCGTTGCTATGGAGACCTTAAGATCACAGAAGGCAGGGGCTGGAGCAGAGTGGCTTAAGGTCTCTAAGGAATGACCCACAAGGGTTCTCAGTCTAAGGACAGAACCACATCCTTAGAGAGGAGGACAAACAGACAAGAGAGGAGAAGTGGATAGAGTGGAGGTGGAGAACAAGGCAGGTACTACCCCACTCCACATCAGAGTAAGCCATAGAAAACGATGGGGCTCGAGACGGCTCAGTGCATGAGAGCACTTGCCGCTCCTCCAGAGGGCCCCAGTTTGGTTCCGAGCACCTATGTCCCGCAGCTCCCTACTGCCTATAATGCCTAGGATCCAACACCCTCTTCTGGCCTGGGCACAGATGTGCATACATTTTAAAAAGTTAAATTTGGCCTATGCTGGCTCATTTCATGTCAACTTGACAGGGTGGAGTCATCTGAGAGGAGGATACTTCAATGGAGAAAATGCCTCCCTCAGATCTGCCTGAGGGCAAACCTGTTATTTTCTTAATTAGTAATTGATGGGGAGGAGTCCAGACTATTATGGGTGGAGCCACCTCTGTCCTGGTGGTTCTGGGTTCTGTAAGAAAACAGGATGAGCAAGCCATGAGGAGCAAGCCAGTAAGCAACACACTTCCATGACCTGCATCAGCTACTGCTTCCAGGATCCTGCCCTGCTTGAGTTCCTGCCATGATGTCCTTCAGTGATGGACTATAATGTGGAAGTGTAAGCCAAATATACTGCCTGCCACTAATTATTAAGGCAGCTACTTACAGTTCTGTCCATTCAGTCTGTCATTCTTCATTGAGAAGCACCCCAGTACACACAGACACACATCTGTGACAGTGCTGTCTAGCTACATTATCTTAAACATGCAGCTACAATTAGGCAGATAGGAATATTGAGATTACTTGAGATACCCATGCCTACAGGGAGTCTGGATAAACTTAAGTTAAACCCCAGTTCTGCAAGCAGTCTCAGAATGCTTCTTCCCAGGCTTGGAATTCCGTCCTCAAGCTCCTCCCAAAACGTCCTCCCAGAACTATACATATGTTCTTAACTCTCCTGATGCTCTGGAGTGTCACCTGGGTGACATTCCTATATCCTCACTACTCCATGTCTCTTATTCTTCTCCATTACTCTCATACACCCAGACACATGCAGCTCATTTTATCCTCCTACTTAACTCAGAGACAGTTCGTTCAGAAACAACCCTGAGTGCTGCTACTGATAGAAGGCCTATTTCTTCATGACTTTCTCCAGCTCTTGGCCATAGCCAGCCCTCTCATCAGAATTCACCCCCTGAAAAACAGCTTCCTTCTCTGGACCACCTTGCCTCCACTACTATGACTAGCCTTCCTTGGCCACTCTGTTCTCCCCACAGCTTCTTGCTGCCCTTTAAACACATTAGCAAGCTTAGGTGTGCTCCGTGCTTGTAAACCCAGCGCCAACGAGGTGGAACCAGACGTATTTCAATTTAGAGACCAGCCTCATGTTACATGGCAAGACCCTAATCAAAGTGTGTGTGTGCAATTGAATTAAAAATAAAACATCGGAAAGAAAAGGTCAGGGTGGGCCAGCCTGTGCACTAGCTGTTCTCATTTCTAGCAGCCGACCAAGACGTCAGCCTGAGATTCTTTCTTATCTCCTCCAATTGCTCTCCTTAAGATACCAACTGCTCCAATCTCCTTCCCCTGCTTCTGTGCTGTATTTAATTCTAGTCCACTTGACTTTCCCCAGGTTTTTCTTATTGTCTCTTCTCCGCTGAAGAGAAAACTCCAACAGGACAGACACATCACCTCTACACAAGCAGCATCCCAGCCAAGACTGAGAGAATAGAAAAAGCACTTGCTAAAAGGCAAAACATTTTTGAAGTGGAGAATGCTCTGGTTTGGAACAACTGCCCTCTAGTGGTGCAGTATGCTCACTGCCAACTTCATAGTGATTTCGGATAAGTCAAGCCCACGAACGAATAATTCCTCTTCATACTAGAAGAACACACCCACAAATAAAGCAAATGTCGAGAACGGTTCCCTAGGGGCTATACTGAGAGCTCAAAGAACCCCTGAAGTAGCACTCTGATGAGATCGGTGCTCAGAAGCACCGATCAAAGATTCTGGGGGCAAGAGAGCCTGGATGATGGGCAAAATTACGCACGCAGGTACTGGGTTCCAGGTGCTCCGGGGATCAGAGGCCCCGCCTGCCCACGGCCGAGCGCTCTCTATTGGCAGATCCACGGAGGTTCCGCGTTCCCGTTGGCTCAGCTGTAGGAAGGACCCAGGCCTTCGAGCATCCAATCCAGCCGGCCGCAGAAGAAAGTCTGAGGCCTTAAGAACGCAGAGGGCGTCGCGTCCTAGCCTTGACAGGACTCGAGAAGGCCGCCTCTATCTGCCGGCGGACTACTCCAAGACACTCCTCTCCGTGGACCGCAGCGGCTACGTAGGTCCAACCTCAAGACAGCTCGCGCAGACGCAGTCGGAGCACGGTGCGCCCCCGGCAGCCCCCGCGGCACTGACCGTCGGAGGAGGCGGAGGGGGATGACGTCATCCGGCGGGGCGACGGGCATTGGGCGCCATTTTGAAAAGGGGAAAAAAATTCCCTCCCCGGCGGCGGCGACGGTGGCGGCAGCGGCGGCGGCGGTGGCGGCCGGGGCTGAGCGCTCGGAGCGCCTCGGTCGGCCGCGCTCGGCTGGGCGCGTCCGGCCCGCGCCATGGCAGGTGAGGGCCGTGCGCGAGCGAGCGAGCGGGGCGGGCGGGCGGACGGGACGGTGGTGGGGCGGGGCGGGGCCGGCCTGACGGCGCGCTCTGTTGCAGGAGCCGGAGGCGGCGGCTGCCCGGCGGGCGGCAACGACTTCCAGTGGTGCTTCTCGCAGGTGAAGGGCGCTGTCGACGAGGACGTGGCGGAAGGTGAGGCCCGACCGACACCCCCCACCCCCCCGAGCCCCGCAAGGTCATGCTCGCTCAGCAGCCGGTCCGGACGCGGCCGCCTTTGCCCGCCTGACCGGCGTTGTCCCGGGAGACCCTCGGCCGGCCAGCGGCTGAAGAGAGGGAGGGGCGTCCGTAGGGAGACGGCTGCGGACGCCGGCCTGGGGAGAGACTGCGGCTGAGTCCCGCTTCGGGGGTCTGTTGGGGAGACGGCGGTGGACGCTAGCCTTGGGAGGCTATTGGGGAGATGGCCATGACGCCGGCCTCGGGGGTCGGTGGGCACAGATGGCCATGGAGGCCAGCCTCGGGAGGCTGTGGGGAGACGACCGTGGACGCTGGCCTCGAGGGTCTGTAAGAAGGTAAGGCGGGGGCAGAGGTATCGAGCCATGTAAGGAAGATGCGGCCACAGGTCTTTGGAGTCTGGGGTGTATAACGATCTTAAATGCATGTCTCACTAGCGTCTGTATGGAGTGAAACAGGACTGTAGACACTAGGCAGCGACCCCGGGATTCCGCTAGCAGTTGGTACCACGGGGTGAGGTGAGGTCCATTTGTTGTGGAAGGAGAGAGATAGGTGGGCATGGCAGTTGATCTTGAGGCCCTGTGGGGTAAATCAGGTCCCAGGCACTAATGTGGGAGCCCATGCAATATAAAGGGGCTTTCATCTCCCTGGCACCCGTATAAGGCGGAAGGAGAACCATGCAGGGTTATCCGTCTCCGGGGGCCCATGCTGTGTGAGACTGGACTCAGGACGGGATGGAGCGCCGAGTGTTCTGGGTACCCTGTTTGTGGTCCTAGGTGTGCTAGTATGTCCAGTCCAATCTCTGACCAGGTAGCCTTCGGTCAGCCCTGGATCTCCTCCTCCCGGTGTTGAGCAAGAGGAACTTGTCATGGGGTCTCCTGAAGCGCTACAGTAGTGGCGGTTTTCTTTTTTTAACTGAGTAGTGTTTTCTCTTCCCACACTGCTCTTTAAAGTCACTTCTCCAGACTTCATTCTTAGTTTTGTTTTAGATTTATTGATTGGTTGGCTGCAAAAGGTTCTTGGTGTTGTAGCCAGGCATTAAACTCTCTCTGCCCCATCCAGCCAAGTGCTGGGATTTCAAACACACACTGTGTGTGTGTGTGTGTGTGTGTGTGTGTGTGTGTGTGTGTGTGAGAGAGAGAGAGAGAGCATAGGCCTGTGTGTGTGTGTGTGTGTGTGTGTGTGTGTGAGAGAGAGAGAGAGAGAGAGCATAGGCCTGTGTGTGTGTGTGTGTGTGTGAGAGAGAGAGAGAGAGAGCATAGGCCTGCCTGTTCGTGCTCCTGCACGTGTGGAGGTTGGAGGACAACTTACCAGAGTTGGTTCTTTTTACCATGTCAGTCCCAGGGATGGAACTTGGGTCATCAGACTTGACAGCGAATGGCTTTACCTGCTAAGCCATCTCATCAGCCCACTTACAGTTTATTTATTTTTGTTTTTTGAAACAGAGTTTCATGCACCTCAGATTGGCCTCAAACTCTCCCTATGTAGCTCAGGCTGGCATTGAACTGTTTGTTTCTGAGACAGGATTTTTCTCTAGAACAGCCCTGGTTTTGTGCACCAGGCTGACCTCCGGGGTTAAAGGCATGAACTGCTGTGCCCAACTTTGGCCTTGAATTCTTGATCCTGCTGCTTCTACCTCCCAAATTCTGAAATTATTGGCAAGCATTGCGATCAAAGCCCAGCTTTCCATAAAACTATTCCTTATCCTCAAAGCTTCAGTCTGCTGCTTTGTCTTTCCCCGGATCACAGTTTAAATGTGTCATCATTGTAGGTAGGTAGACAGGGAAAGAGGAGAGCCTGAAGACTGGGGAATTTATTCTTAGAGATTTGACATTAGCATTTTATATTAGACTCAGAGCAACTTGTTCAGTGTCTAATAAACAATGGGCTTTCACTTTCTTTTAAAGATGTCTGTTCACTCCACCCATGCTCCTCATTAGCAGGCTCTCCTCAGATGAGCTGTCCTGCTTCTTGTTCGCTCCTCCACCCTGTCTCTTCTGGAAGTGTCTGGCGTGACTCATGACCCTTGAGAACATCTGGAGGTCTGTGGTCCCAGGGACAAGACCTGAGCAGGTCATCTTGGCCTATGAAACTGCTCTCCAGAAGTTGCGGAGGTGAATGGTTTCAGATTGAAGTCAGGTGACTTTTATGTGGCATAGTTTATTGATTTTGTTTCTTCTGTATTGGCATAAAATGTATTACTGTGTTTCATTTTTCTTGTGCCAGGTAGGTGACAGGTCAGCCTTATTCCTGTGATTCATCCTACTTGTGATAACTGTGGTAGGAAGATTAGGCTGCCTTAATTTTGGGTTTCTATGTGGTTTGGTTTGGTTTTTATTGATCAGTTAAATGAATTTAAACCGACTTTATACTTTGGAAAATACCATTCTTTCCCTTAAAAACCACAACAGAAATATTTTGTTGCTTGTGTTAAACTGATTAGAACTTTTTGTGGTTTTTGTTGTTGTTGTTGTTGTTGTGTTGTGTTGTTTTACCTGTTTTTGTTTTGTTTTGTTTCAAGATAGGGTTTCTCTGTGTAGCCCTGGCTCTGTAGACCAGGCTGGCCTTGAACTCAGATCCTGCCTGCCTCTGCCTTCCTGAGTACTGGGATTAAAGGCATGTGCCACCACTGCCCAAGCTTTTTTGTGGGGTTTTTTGGTTTTTTTTGTTTTGTTTTGGTTTTTGGTTTTTGGGTTTTTTTTTGTTTTTTTGGGTTTTTTTGGTTTTTTTTTTTTTTTTTTGGTTTTTCGAGACAGGGTTTCTCTGTGTAGCCCTGGCTGTCTTGGAACTCACTTTGTAGACCAGGCTGGCCTCGAACTCAGAAATATGCCTGCCTCTGCCACCACCTCCCAAGTGCTAGGATCAAAGGCATACACCACCACCGCCCGGCTCTTTTTGTGGTTTTTTTAAACCTTTTTAAAGTAAAACTTTCAGTGCATTTAAAATTCTAGTTTGCAAGTCTTTTGTATGTATATGTGTGTGTATAATATGTGATTACCTGTATTTTTCTTTTTAATTGTATGCATTCACAGCTTTCTGTTACTTCTTAATCCATCTTTTTGTCAGATAGACAGAGCTTTGTTATTGTTTGATTTATCAGTAATGGTTGAAAAGGGCAAAGGCAGTCATTGGCAGCTAGGACTTTGTACCAACACGAATCACGACCCCAATCTTACCCAAACTCAGGCTTGAAGAAGGAGTGTTGGTGAGAGATAATTAGGAGGTGGCATTTCAAGGGGTTAGTTTCATGTGCTGATGTTTGGATTTGAGATCTTAAGGTATGGCAAAATTTATGTGTTGAAACTTGTAGCTTTGTGAGGCTTTTTGTTCAGCTCTGCAAAATTCCATGAAGCCCTGCCCCTGTTTTGTCTTTCTGCAGTCCTGGGCATAAGCAGTCAGTTGTGCCCTAGAGATTAAGTCTGAAGTCTTTTGACCTGGCAAGCAGTACTCAGAGAGTCTAGAGGACAGAGGGCAGGGTGGAGATAGGCTGGCCAGGCCAAGCAGGATGGCTCTGTTTGAGTTTCATGTTTTTAATCTAATAACCCCCGATACAGTAGTGAACTGTGTACAGTTTGCTGCATTATTTTTATGTATATAAGAATTAGATTTTGGGGCTGGTGAGATGGCTCAGTGGGTAAGAGCACCCGACTGCTCTTCCTAAGGTCTGGAGTTCAAATCCCAGCAACCACATGGTGGCTCACAACCATCCGTAATGAGATCTAACTCCCTCTTCTGGAGTGTCTGAAGACAGCTACAGTGTACTTACATATAATAAATAAATAAATAAATAAGAATTAGATTTTGCTCTGAGTCAGGTCAGCTCTTTGGCTGAAAGTCGTGGTTTCATTGTGTGGTCAGTGAGTCCTATGGAGCAAGCTGGGCTCACAGGGAGATTAGTAATTGTGGTGCTGATGCCCAGATGTGCAGGTGGCTGAGGGGAGTGATTGGCTCTCCTTCCCCTGCTGGAGAGTAGACAGAGACTCAAGAGTCAAAATGGCAAGGCCAGGGGACTTGCAAGTACTAAGCTTAGGAGTGCTCACTCACTGCTCTATTTGGGAAGATTTTGTGGTGTGCAGTGACCTGCAGCCAGCCTCTGCTCTCTGTCCCTGAACATGCTTTCTGCTAGTGAACATTGCATGACATTACAACCTTTTCATGTTTGTGCTTGGTAGACTGAGTCCTTAAGGCTGGCTGTTAACTCCCTTTCCTAGGCCTTGCACAGGACCGAGCCAAAAAGCAGTGATACTTACTTAACATTATTGGGTACTTGGTGTTCCAGAAATTGTGCAGAGGCACTACCTGTGCCAGTTAGTTCAGTCTTTACCCATCTGAAGGCTGTTCAACCCAGTTTCAGGTGCATAAACAAGGCACCAAAGAGTGGTCAGTTCAGCTCCATAGCTATACTAGAGCAGAGATGGGGTATGAAATTATGCTCCCTGTCTCGAAGGCCTGCGTGCTTTACTATGTGCTGTGTTTTAGCCAGCCCTGGGGAAGCGCCTTGTAGGAGCCAGCTGTCTGTTAGCAGAAATTGTACCTCTAGCAATTGAACTTAACCCTTTGAAAACATAGGAGAATAGCTTGCCTTAAAAAGGATTGTTTATCAGATAAAATAAGGTCAGTAATAAGAGTTCAAGTGTTATGTCATTTTCTCAAACTTAAAAAGTAGGCATCATGGAAAAGTCAAACTGGAACCCTGCATAACAATAACTTACAGTCCGCTCACTCACAGGGACCCTCAGATCCTCATTTTTGTGTGTATTGGTTTTTGGTTTGGTTTGGTTTGGTTTTCCCAGAAGAAATGGGGGAACTGGTAAAAGAGAGTCTGATGTTGAACTTGGTGTTTTTGATTATAAGATCAACCAGAGGGATAACCTCTGGTTCCTTCATTTCAGAGCTTGAAAATGTAAATGTCTCATCTTTTTATTTAACTATTTTGTTGTAGTAATTTTTTTCTTTATTTACATTATTTCTATACCTTCATCCCCTTCCAATTCCAATCCCCTACTGCCTGTCAGACCTCTTTTTCTTTAGTAATGTTGCCCCTGTATTTGTATTTAGGACTGACCACATGGAATTGGATAACCTGTTTCTTTTTGTTTAGCTTCTATATTTGGAAAACAGATATCAAAGACAATTTAGGGGAGTAGTCCACATGGCTTCCGGGGATTGACCTTGGTTCACCAGGTTTGGTAGCAAGTGCATCTGTCTTGTGTTAGGCTTGTGTCTTTAGGTTGATGCCAATCAGGATAGGAAGAATACATGGATAGACACTGCAGAGATGTGGGTACAAACCCTGTTTTTACCTTCTTAATAGCTTGCGTCACCTTAGCAGAATACTTCTGTTTCCCTGTCCAGAAAGTGGGGGCTTCACCTATAACCATCACAGAATTGATGCATTTCCAGCGAAGCTGAAAAGTTCTGGCAAGCAGGGACACAGGATCTGGTACCTAGGGTGCAACATAGAGGAGCTGACCCTGTGCTGCTGTGGGAGACACAGAAAAGGAAGAGTTCTGTGGGGCTAAAGAAGTACCACAGTGCACTGAAGAAATGGAATTCAGCCAGTGAGTAAGGTGTTGCATCCCTGCTAGGTCTAAGCTGTGTGGAGAACTGGAGAGGAGTGATTGATCACTGCACAGAGGAGGGTGGGGACGGAGGGGGAAAGTCAGGGCACTACAAGAAGAAGGAAACAAAGGGTGGCTTGAGGAGAGGTATAAGAAGCATGGCCTTCTGAGAACCCAACTTAACCCCAGGCAGGCAGGAGTGTGCTGAGAAGCAAGAGGCCAGCCCAGCTAGTAAAAATGCTATAGCCTTTGAATCTCATGCCAAAGGCTTTGAGCTGTGCTTAGTGATTATGAGCCTTAGTGATGGCAACATTGTAACTGTGTGAAGGTCACTCTGGCCTTTGGAGAATGGCTGTGGGTAGCCGGAGCACAGGTTCTAGGGAAAAAGTCAAACTCTAAGGAATTTGTACACTTTTCAACAAAGGGCCAAATGTTAAATAATTCAGGCTTTGTGCTCTGCCCTGCCTTTTCACTTGGTGAGACATTGTTTGCTAATGTCCTGTGTCATGCTTGTTTCTTCAGCTTAATGCCAGTCAAGAGTACAGAAAGGCATTGTGCAAAGATGTGAGTGCAAACCTATGCCTGCTGACCTCAAACCTGCTTGGTGGAAGGATAGTAGCTGCAGCTCATCAAAATGAGCAGGCCTGCTGCTGCCATAGTCACCTTTACAGTGTACCTTGCTGGCCACACTGTAAATCCTGACTCTCGGGCGTCTTAACTGAGGACTTTTAGAACTTCTCTCTGTGTGACTTAGACCTACTAATGCTTACTTTATTTGAAATTAGTACATCTTAATTTTCTTTTTTTTTTTTCACTTTAGCTCACTGTACATACTGCTCTTTTAATAAAAAACTGTTTTCTGAAACAGGTTTGGTAAAGAGTGCTGTTGTCTTACACCTTTAAACGGTTAATTAAGATGCAGCTGATCCGTAGATCTGTTCCCAGTTTGGGTCTCTTGCTTTGTTGAAGTTAATAAAGCAAATCTGGCCTCAAGCAGAAGCCATTGCTCTTTGTAAGGAACGATGGTTGCTCTGCTCCTAGTCAAGCCTTTGCTCTTTAGATGCTCCTTGGAATCTGAGCCATCCGGTATTTGGTGGGGGGTAGGGGTGTGTCTTTGTGTATCCCAGGCTGTTGTGAAACTAGCTCTGTAGACTGGGCTAGCCTTGAACTCAAAGAGACCAGCCTACATCTTGCTAGTTCTGGGATTTAAAGACATATGCCACCACCACCCAGCCTTTGCTGAACTTTTCTATTGTGGATGTATTTGGAATGTTTTCAGACACTTGTGCATCTTTTGAGATGATTTTTTTGGTTTTTCAAGACAGGGATTCTCTGTGTAGACCAGGCTGGCCTCGAACTCAGAAATCTGCTCCCGAGTGCTGGGATTAAAGGTGTGCGCCACTATGCCCGACTGAGATGATTTTTTTAGTATATTAATATATGTTAAGTCTTTTTTACCCATCCTCATGAGGGATATTCTCTGTTTGGAATATTTTTGCTGGCTCTGCCTCTTGGGTGCGGGATTAAAGGTATGCACCACCTCCTCCTCCCTCCCTCCCTCCCTCCCGTCGGGGAGCTCTGAAGCCCTGAGAGGGCAGGCTTCGTAGTTTTACTCTTGTGGTAGTATCTGTTGCTAGAGCTATTCTGATTTTTAAAGATCATTGTCTGACTCAAGAAAATTGTGTTTGTTAATGAATGTCACCATTGAGCTCATCAGAAACTTCTTAGCGGATAACTGTTAAACAACAGCAGTAGATACAGGCTCCCCAAAGTCTAATGTGTTCTTGAAAACCCAGATTTTATTTTATTTTTTTAAAGAATTATTTATTTTATATATATATGAGTATAATGTAGCTGTCTTCAGACACACCAGAAGAGGGCATCAGATTCCATTACAGATGACTGTGAGCCACCATGTGGTTGCTGGGAATTGAACTCAGGACCTCTGAAAAAGCAGTCAGTGCTCCTAACCACTGAGCCATGTCTCCAGCCCCCGGATTTTATTCATAATCTTCTCTGAGACTCACTCCTCATTTAAAAAACAAAAACCCTGTACCACATGTCAAAATCTGAATGACCAGTATTGGTAAGCCATTCCAAAAGAAGATAGCATTCTATGAAAACAGTGGCAATGAGGTGCCTTGCCTGAGACAGCTGTGTACAAAGAAGCAGGACAGGCCTTGTGTGGAACGAGGAGCAGGTCCAGCGAGTGAAAGTCAGTGATCCACTGTCTGTCCTAAGGAAAACTGGCTCTTGGGCTTTTCTTTGCCACATGGATGTCCTGCAGGACTTGAGGGCTGCTGCTGCACCATGGTGCTAGTCTGTTTGGGGCCCCTACACACAGAGGACAACACTGAGACTGTAGATCACATATGTGACATGTTAACACAGCTTTGACCGTTGGGTCCTCCAAGGGTTCCTGAAGGTTCCACAGACCAAGCATTGAAGATCACTGCTATGCAGGAAGCTGCTAACAGTGGAATGACCAGGACCAGGCAAGTTTAAAGAACAACCACACCCTTTTGTCTGGCTAGATTTTATTGTTTTTGTCCCAGAACACAAAAATACAGTGTTATTAATAGAAAACCAAATGGTAGAGCTGCAGAGAAGCTGAAAAAACAAAGACTCTCCTTGTGTTCTCTGATAGTCCTGGAATCCCTCCTAGGTCCCCCCTTGTAATTAACTCTGTGTGTGTGTGTGTGTGTGTGTGTGTGTGTGTTCGTTCTCAGCCATCCTTTGTATTTGTCTGTTTATATTTTATGATTTTATTTTATTCTTTCATAAACATCAGCTCTTCTCATGAACTCCATACTCTGTTTATAGCTTGCCTATTACTGTATGATTCGAGGTCCCTTACCAGGAGCTTTGTTTATGGTCCCTTAGCGCCTGGCCACAACCATTGAGCTAAAACTACTGTGCGAATGTCATTTCACATGTGAGGAACTGGATTCCCAGGAAGAGTGAGTGGGTCACTTGTGGAAGCTGTAGGTGTTCCAGTCAGGAGTGCTGTCCAGATAGTGCTATAATCAGGATCGGGCTCAAATGTGCTCGGTCACCTTCTGTTCAGTCCGTCCATCTTGGTAGCTGCATAGAATTTTGTACATAGGTAACCTCATCCATCAAACTGACTATACTTGGTACTACAAGTGATGGCCATAGTAGTCTTTCCTGTCCATCTGCCTGCCTTTAGATCTCTCTTCACTTATGTTTTAGAGGGCTGTTTGACATCTGTCTGAAGAGATGAGACCCCACTCAGGCTTGGTAGCACATGCCTTTAATCCCAGCACTTTGGGGGAGCAGAGGCAGACAGTTCACTGAGTTCAAGGTCAGCCTGATCTACACAGAGTTCCAGGACAACCAGGACTATACTTTACTCAATATATTTTTTTAATTTTTTAAAAATTTTTATTATTGTTATAAATAGATGTGTAAATAAATAAGTAAAATGCATGAGATCCCACGATTCCATGTGTAAGAAGCTTACAGAAATGTGCTAGCATTTCACCAAGAGGTGCTTTGCAGTTACAGAACAAGGAAACCTAATTGCCTCTTAAGAGCCGTGAAGCAGGGAGCTGAGTCATGCTTCATCCTTGGTGAAAGCAGCATGGTATGCTGAGTGACAGCATTTCCAAGCAGTGAGCCTGTGTAAATGGTGGTAAATGCCAAGGTCAGGATGCTACTGGCAGTTAACGTATGTCACCTGTGGTGATGATGGAAGAGGTCTTTTGCTCTTATTCTGTATCTCTTTCATTTTGTTGCACACCAAGGTGCCTTTTGTTTTATAATAATGAGGAGGGAAGGCCAGCCAGAAGAATCACTGATTGTTGGTAATAGCCAGGAGGTGGTAGATCTCCTGTGAACTCCTAGAGAGCTTACCCCTGCGTGAGTTGGTCAGTCAGTGCACAGATAGTTTCTGCTTGAGCAGACTGACTAGGATCACCTTCTCTGGACCTTTTCCTACACTTTCCCATATCTCCTCTCTTGTTAACTTTGACCCCACTCAGTGCCAAATGTCTCCCTACATGGACTGTGCTACTGTGTATTGTACCAGGAAGGATATGAGGCAGTTGTCAAAACATTCAAGATGTCAGATCCTTGAAATAATGTTCCCTCTGCTTAGAATCCTGATAAATTCAGATATTAAAATGGTAACATTCATTTGAAACAGACACTAAGAAAATGTTTAGCCTGTTTTCAGTTTGCTTACCTTTTATTAAAAAAATCAAGATTTAACAGTTTAAAAAAGTAATCAGTGTACATCATTAGAATGTTTTTGTATAGTTTCTGTGGTCTGGGTAATAGACCTAGACCCCCTTCTGTGAAGGGGGAAATTTGTGGGTGAAAAAGTAAACACTGTCTACATTTGCCAGTTCATTTGTTTCCTTCAGAGAGTAGAGATTGAACCCAGGGTAGACATACAAGGCAAGCATTCTACTGCTGAGCTACATCCTTGGCCTTTATTTATTTTGTGAAGGCTCTTGCTGATTGCCCAGGTTGGCCTCAGTCCTCACTGCAGATGTTGTTAACCAATGATCTTGCCTCAGCCTCCCAAGAAGCTGGAACTGTAGATATATGCCTCTGTCTTCAGCTAAATTATCACTTTGGTGGGTAGTTTTGTTTTGTTTGTTTTTCCCCCAGTCAAGCTCTCACTGTATAGACAAGGCAGCTCTTAAGTCAGCCTTGTGAGTTGCTGGATCTTGGGCCTGTGTACTCATTTGAGCTGCCTGTAACTCCTGATTTTTCATTATCCCCAGCCAGACCTTTGTGCCCTTGAGCAGTCTTTTCTCCCCCTTGTTGCACTCCTGCCAGGCATACTCTACTCAGTCTCTAGGGATCCTGCGCATGAAGTACTGTTCATCCCACTGTCTCTGCTTGGGGCATCAGCACTTCCTTCAGACTTTCCCATTTTATGACAGAATCAGATGAGGACTTTGAAAGCATGAGTTCTCGACATACTTTTGCTACACTGTTTCTTAGAACTTGTTATTCTTGTTAAAGTT
This sequence comes from Mus caroli, assembly GCF_978045245.1. Classification (NCBI taxonomy): domain Eukaryota; kingdom Metazoa; phylum Chordata; class Mammalia; order Rodentia; family Muridae; genus Mus; species Mus caroli. The sequence continues at coordinate 6,754,391 of NW_028227263.1, read as the reverse complement.
TTGTTTTCAGACAGATGTGTTCCTTAAAGTCAGGTACAGATGTTGATGGACTGAGTGAACTAATTAAAAGTAATGTCGGTTTCTTTCTAAGGTAAAGGATAAAGATTGGTAATTTTTTTACCTGAAATTTGATAAGCCTAATGTATTTTGTGTAATTGATATCAGTTGGCAAACTTACTTCTTGTACAGTTTCTTCAATTTGGACAGAACTTTGAATTCCTGCATGTATGTTTAAACATACTTCAATGTGTAGTATACGGAAGAGTCTTACCAGGTTAGATATATTTCTAGTGAATGTTAATAAAGATGAAGAATAAGAAACAAGCAATTGGGGAAGATAAGCAGCCTTGTGTTGCTAATATAATCAGGTTTAAAGGTCCATCCTGAAATTATGAGATGTTTCTCTTTTTAGTACAGTTCTCAAAATAATGACTATTATATAGATGAAGAAATCTCAGGGTCATTATGGTAATCTAGCTGTGTCTAAAGTACAGGAAAGAGAGAGTGAAGAGGACTTTAATTTTTAATTTCATAGTACTTGGAATTGAACACAGGACCTTGATGTTTTGGGACAAGGAACCCAGAATGGCTTGCTTTTTGAGATCTTGCCCCCACCTTCCTGGTGCTAGGATTACAGACCTGAACTACTATCCCAGCACCTGCAGAGAGGCTTTCCTGAAGAAAAGTGAGTGATTTTATATGACTCCTCACTGCAGATATTGTTAGGTAGAGAATTGAATACCATGTTGAGGGGCTTTGCAGGGAATCAGTTATGAGTCTTCCTAGACTGACCCAGTACAGACGTCCCGTAAAGAGTTGTGAGTATGAGTAACATGGCATGGTTGATGTATGAAAGGAGCAAAGAAAAGTAGAAAACATGGGAAGACTTGGAGCAGGAACATTTGAATATGGCCTCGGCAATAGGTCAGAGAAAGTAAATGGGAGAATAAAATGAAGTTATAAGTCTGTACAAAAACAGTAAGAGTTAAAATTGTATGATCAAACATGTTTTAAAAGCAAAGATTACTCTGGCTGAGGTGATCCCACATGGGCTGGGATCTGCTCTGGTAGAATGTTACATATATGAAAAATACATGCTTAATGTTCAAGAGTATAGTAAGATTATGTTGATGTTATTGTAGACAATGGACTTCATGATTCTAATTTGGCATCCAATTAGCTAGCTTGTAACTAACTCACATCTTAAGACCACGGGTATTACAGGGCAGTACCACTGCTCCTTTGCTGGCTAACAAAGTAGATGGACTTGCCATGACTGGTGTATTTCAGACTTACTGATAGAACTTGTAAGGCATAGTAAGATGATTCAGTAGGTAGGAGCGTTTGCTGCCATGTTTTGGATAAGCTTAGTTCAATCTCCAGGCCCTACCTATATGGTGGAAAGAGAGAAGGGACGAAACAAGTCTTCTGGTTTTCACATGAATACCATGTGTACACACGTGTGCACGCGCGTACACACACACACACTTTAGAAAGGAATTTCTACAAATGAAATTAAGCATAAAGTAAGAGTGAACTTCTTATAGTATGCTAGTGAAAGCTAAGTTATAAGGCCCTTTGAGTAACACCATTCATTTGTTTTATATTTTGTTTATAACAGCTTTGCAGAAATATAAACTACATACATAAAATCTATCTCTTTATAGAGTTTGTAGCCATCATAGCCATCTTTTGTTGTTGTTGTTGTTTATTTGTTTGAAATGTGTTTTCTCTATGTGGCCTGGCTCTGCTGGAACATTCTTTTTAGACCAGGCAGGCCTGGAACTAAGAGTACTGAGACTAAAGATGCACACACAACTGTGCCTAGCTGAAACTAAATGATAGCTTTTGTGGGACTGGTCCTCACTACTGGCCTCAAACACTTAATACTTGTTCCCTCTTCTCCCTCCACCCCAGCTATATAAGTCATTGTATATTTTATGCTTAGAAATTCCTATTTCTATGGGTTTTCCTGTTCTTTAATACATAAAGTCATGTGAGATGTAGCTTTTCACATCTGGCTCCTTTTACTTGGTAGTATTCTCAAGGTTCATCCCTGTTCTAAGGTACATCAACACTTCCTTCCCCTTTCCAATAAACAGTGGTCAAATGTACTGATGGGCGCACTACAATGTGTTAATCTATTCATTGCCTAAAGAGGTTCCTCCTCCAGTTCCTATGAATAATGCAGTTTAGGAATAGTCTACAGATGGAGTAGATATGCATTTTTAACTCTCTTGACCTATACCTACGCATGGACTTGTTTGGTCCTTGGCCATGGTCAACATCTTTTATTAACTGCCCAACTGTTTACTAGAACGGTTATTTACATTTTCACCACAGGTGTACGGTGGGTCCAATTTCTCCACAGTTCATCAGTCTTTGTTAATTGTCTAGTTTTAACTATTTTGATTGTTGTGAAGTATTTCGTGGTTTTGATTTGTAGTTCCCTAGTGATTATTTATTGAGCATTGTTTCCTATGCTTATTAAGCAGACATAACTTTGGAAATTATTTGTTCAAATACTTTGCCTAGTTTAATGACCTTTTTCTTTCTCTCTCTTTTTGTAAAGGTGATATGTAGTTCAGTCTGTCCTTAAACCTTGCTCTCCTGACCTCCACCTCCCAGGTGGACTAGGACTGAGGTTTGTTCCTAGTGTTTTATTTGTTTTTATTTTTTGAGACACATTTTCACCAAGTAGCCCTGGCTATCCTGGAACTTATGTAGATCAGGCTGACCCCCAATATACAAGAGAGCTGCCAGCCTCTGCCTCCCGTGTGCTGGGATTAAAGGTGTGTGCCATCACACCTGGCTTCGTTCATTTTCTTTTATGATTTATTTATCTATTTTATGCACATTGATTGTTGTTTTGCCTGTATGTCTATGTGAGGATGTTAGATTCCCTGAACCTGAACTTAAAGACAGTTGTAAGCTGCCATGTTTGTGCTGGGAATTGAACCCAGGTCCTCTGGATAATTTTTTTTGTAGAGTGGTTCTCTTCAGCTTTATCTGAGTTCTGGGGCTTGAACGCAGGCTGTCATGGATGCATGGCAAGCACTTTATCCAATGAGCCATCCTCTTAGCCGGCTTGTTTTCTTCAAAGAATTTTGTAACATTGGTGTTTAAGGCTTTGAGATATTTTAAGAATTTGTTTTAAGCTGGGTGTTGGTGGCATACGCCTTTGCATCTCCCAACATCTGGGAGGCAGGGGCAGGTGGATCTCTGAGTTCAAGGCCAGCCTAGTCTACAAAGCAAGTTTCAGGGCAGTCAATTAATATACAGAGAAACCCTGTCTTTAAAACAAACAAACAAATAAATAAATACAAAATATAAATTTATTTCACATAAAATTATTTTATAGTATGCATTTCTGTATTATAAGTGTCCAGATTCACCATTTTGGTTGACCAAAATATAAAACTATATATATGTCTGTCTTTGTGCAAGTCTCATACTATGTTGATTCTTGTACCTTTTTAGTGAATTTTGAAATAAGAAAGCTTGAGTCTTTCAGTCCTTTATTTATTGTTATTTCACAATACCATTATATTTCAGTGTATATGTCTTACATTTGTCAATAGTATAGTAAATAGAAATCTGTTGTTGTTGTTGTTGTTGTTGTTTTGGGGTTGCTCATTGCTACTTTATAGACATGAAGTGAACTTTGCATTGGCTTGGTATCCTGAATCTTAGCTGAACTCATTTATTAGCCCTGATGTTTTTAAGATTGTAAACACTACAGCCTCATCTCTGAAGAGTTTCTTTTTCCTGCCTAGTTGCCTTGGCCAGCATCTTTGGAAAAAATATGTACTAGACATCATCAGAGTACCCACACATCCTTGTTTCTGATCTTAGAAGAGTCTTCAGACTTTAACCACTAAGTATCCTCTTGTGTGTTTGTGTAGAAGTCTTTTTACAGTTTGGAGAAGTTTCCTGCTGTTTTCAGTTTATTGTCACTGAGAAGGTTCTGGATGTGTCAGATGTGCTGTCTGCATTGGTGGTCATGACTGGATTGTGTCCTTTAACTTTCTTATATAATACTACATGGAGTTGTGTCCATTTGTTAGGCTAACTTTGCCTTCTTGGGTATATTTTCTTTAAAATTTTATTTGTTCCTGTAACAGAAACTAAAATTTAGTCCCTTGTTACTTTCCTGTTTGGGGGTAATATAGCTCAAGCCTTCCTTCTGTTAACTTACGGAATACAATTCAAAACTGACTGTAGTGTCACAGAACATCATCTCTAGAGCTCTTTGTTTCTTCTGTTAACTTACGGAATACAATTCAAAACTGACTGTAGTGTCACAGAACATCATCTCTAGAGCTCTTTGTTTCTTCTGTTAACTTACGGAATACAATTCAAAACTGACTGTAGTGTCACAGAACATCATCTCTAGAGCTCTTTGTTCCTTCTGTTAACTTACGGAATACAATTCAAAACTGACTGTAGTGTCACAGAACATCATCTCTAGAGCTCTTTGTTTCTTCTGTTAACTTACGGAATATAATTCAAAACTGATTGTAGTGTCACAGAACATCATCTCTAGAGCTCTTTGTTTCTTCTGTTAACTTACGGAATATAATTCAAAACTGATTGTAGTGTCACAGAACATCATCTCTAGAGCTCTTTGTTTCTTCTGTTAACTTACGGAATATAATTCAAAACTGGTTGTAGTGTCACAGAACATCATCTCTAGAGCTCTTTGTTTCTTCTGTTAACTTACGGAATATAATTCAAAACTGGTTGTAGTGTCACAGAACATCATCTCTAGAGCTCTTTGTTTTTGTTTTAAATATAGTCTAGTCACAATTGAAACTTGACTTGGGGTGCTTTGGGATTTCAGTGTTCGTATAAACATCTCTTACAGAGTTGGTTTGCCTTTTAAAATTACTTGATGGAGGATTATACTTCTATTGTTTTGTGTTGGGGGTTGTTTTCTTTTGTTCTTTGAGTCCAGGTCTCGTGGAGCCAAGGTTTATATTGAACTCTCCATAGTCCTCCTGTTTGCAGGAATTGCTTGTAAGCATCACCTTGGCCAGCTGTTGTCTCAGTTTATGTCTTCCTTTTGAGCAGAGATAACATTTGCCTTTGGATGACCTATATCCAAAGGCAAAGGTAGAAGTGTGGGAGAGATGATTCAGTGATCAAGGTCCTCATTTCAATTCCCAGCATCCACCTGGCAGCTCACAACTGATATAACTTCAGTTCCAGGGTTCCCAATACCCTCTTCTGAACTCCTCGGGCACCAGGCATGCACATGGTACACAGACATACATGCAAGCAGAACACCTGTACATACAATAAAATAACTTTTTTTAAAAAAAGACAAAATTAGCCTGACTGGTGTACTCTTGTAATCCCAGCATTTGGGAGGCTGAGACAGGATGATATGAGATTCCCTGCCCTCCACCCCAACTAAATACCACATAGAAACTCTGTGTACATGATCTGTTGGTAGGACAATTTTTATTTTTCTGTGCAGTGTTCTTTCCCAGTCCTCGATGACTATACCAGAATATGTGGGCATTGCCTGGCTTACCTGATATCCTCAATAAACTGCATAACTGAAAAGCAGCTAACCCTTTGCATTGTGGATATGTAGTAATTTCCTCTTACAGATGTTTGCGTGTGAGGAATGACTTTTTTCCTGGAGATTCTTTATTAGAATCATCTGTCCTATAAGTCTCTGCATCATGTGTTTGCCTCAATACATGCTGCAGAGTATGAAGGGAATGTCCTCCCTTCAGCCTGCTGCTTGCACATTCACAAGCCAGAAACAGTTGATCTGCTAATGGTTGCCAAAGCTTAAGTGAACTTCAGTGGGCAAGCTCTGAGCAGTATAGTCAAGAGCTGTTCAGGAAATACTGAGAGCAAAGGGCCCTCAGATGAGAGGGAATTAAGAAATGCTTGGCCAAGATACCTGGCAAAGCCAGTAGAGATCAGACACTAGTTGGAAGATCAATGAGAAACAAGAGGAGGTTTGTTTGGTCCCTCGGGGTCATCATAGGATCAAGTCCTTGAGCAGGATAAGAATATGGCTGCAGAAGATTAGGGGCGAAGGCATGGCTGTTTCCTTCTAGTATGTTTTTAAGTGAATCTGTTACACTGTAGGTGTCTAGTGTGCCAGTGGTAGTTTGGAGTCAGCAAAGGTGTATAGAATGCAGTCAGTGACAGATAAAAATAAGAGCAGCAGTGGAAGAACAGTCAAGAATTGAAGGAAATCTGAGCTTATGTGAGCAGGGTTGGAGAAGGTGAGGTTAATAATGGCTTCCAAATGTTCCTGGGTTTCAGAGTAAAGAGGTACAGAGAACCTTGGAGGAGGTGGAGGTTGCAATGCTGGGAGTGGAGTCTGATTGGAGGAGTACAACTAATGGGCCTAAGAGTCTAGATGTCCACCTGGGGTAAACAGGACTCAGGAAGTCCTACAGTAGCATGATAGATGTGCACAGTGGCTTGGGCCCAGGCATGTAGCAGTGACCACACAGCAGGAGCATCTGCAGTTTAGCCATGCTGTGAGAGTGAGCACAGCCAAGACTTTCCTCTCTCCAACATGGCTCCACCCCAGCTCTGACCTAGCTAATAGGATTTTTTTGGTTTGTAGTGTAACACTGCTATAGTTACCACCTAGCCCCCACCCACCCACCCACATAGTCAATCATCCTGGTTTTGAATTTGATATAAGTGATGTTAACACTATTAGTATGTGCTTCTGCTTTTTATCCTGATTGTGGATGCTAGTTCCTTGGTCATTTTCATTGTTCTGTGGTCTTCTTTTGTAATGATTATATAACGTGTATATCTGTTCTCCTGAGTGGACATTTAAGTTGCCTTCAAGGCACTTGATTGGCTCTTGTTTTTACTTTCTTCAAACTTAATTAAAACTTGACTTGGTAAAGAATCTTAAGTTGAAATTGTTGGGGGGTTTTCTTAAAGTTTGAAGGGTGGTTAGTATTCATCCATCTCCCTGAAACTGTGTGTTACTATTAGCCCTACTTCCTTTTGTGTGGCTGGGGTCTCTCCTGTTCTTTGTCCATGTCCTTGGCCTGCACCTCTGCCTGGGTGTAGCAGGCTCATCAGCCCTTTGTACCTAGGAGATGCTGGCCCTAACCCTAACTCTGATACCTGTCTCTTCTCTCTCATCTTAGAACTGTCAGCTGGGCCATGGGCCACTGAAACCCATCTTCCAGCTGTGTTTGTGCTCTGCCCTTGTGCCTTGCAATTTTTAGGCTGCTTACATTTCAGGTAAAAGTGCCTTCTCAGACAGGCCAGGATGACAGTAGCTGCCTCCCAGGCACAGCTTACAGTGAGTGACACTAGCACAGTAAGTGCTGTTGTAGACAACAGGGCTAAAGATGTTAGTGCTCACTAGCGATCCTTACTAGTGGACATTTGTTTTCTTCTGAGTGTTTGCTTTGTTTGGTTGACTTTTCTCACATCTGCAGATCCTGAGTTGTGGCTTTTGTTTTAAAAGTAGGGCCATTGTGAAGACAGTTCTGTGAGCAAGTGGTCTTAGAGAACTGTCTGTCTTCTGCATTCTTGCTTTGGCATCTCTGAGAGGTATCCTGGGGTCAGGGTGGGGGTGCTAGCCCATCACCCAGCGTCACAGGAACATGAAATGGGATGGACCCAGGGAATGTTCCCCTAACTGGAGCTATTTGGAGTTAGGGCATAGGAGTGGCTTCAAGTCTGACATTGCTCAAAATAACAGACAATTCCAAAGTGATCTAAATATCCAGCAAGACTTTGTGTTATCAGCCAGACCACCACCTCACAACAAAGAGCCTCAGTGGCCCTTTGTGCCAGCACAGTGAAGTTATAGCCAGGAGTTGTGTGTGGGCACAATAGACAAAGTGAATAAGCTCAACAAACGTGGTAATTTAGAAATAGCTGACTTCCTTCTATTAACACCTTTTATTGTAAAAAGATATCACAATGAATAGATATCAGTCATTTAAATTTTACTGGCTTTACAATTTGTTCATTTAGTTCATGTATATATTTTAGTTTTCAAATTTATCTGGCCATTACAAAGAACATTTCCAATTTTAAACATAATTTGTGACTTAATGAAAATTATTTCTCAGCACTGATAGGCTTAGGAGTTCCTCTTCAAAAGATTCAGCTTGTTCTAATTAATCTGAAAATCACTTACAACTATAACACTATTAATTATATAATATTGTATATCCTCTGAGTATGAATATCATAGGTTTAGTCTCTTGGTGCCAGTAAAGAAAGTTTTGGGTTTCATTCAAGCATATTACGTTATTTTGGGTAACTTTAGGGTGGTAGATTGGAGTGTGGCTAAATGGCACTTGCTTAATATACGTGAGGCCCTAGTTTCAGAGTGGGGAGTGGTTAGGTGTGGCTGGGCATGGAGACTCAGCCTGTAATCCCAGCTCTTGGGAAGTGGAAGCAAGAGGATCAGGAGTTCACTCACTCACAGTCTGAACTACAGGAGACCCTCTCTCAAAAAGGGTGGGGGACATATTCTTGTCCTTACGCCACATCCAACTGATGCCTTTTGAGGAAATGGGGTCAGCAGGCAGTACTGATAGAGTCACGCCAACTCTGAGGTGTCTGGAAATCTGGCAACTTTTGATCAGTGCTGAGAGTGGCTCTGTCACAGGCAGGTGCATTGCTGCCTTTTTGATCAGTGCTGTTGTGCAGTGCTGAGAGTGGCTCTGTCACAGGCAGGTGCATTGCTGCCTTTCCATCGTGTCAGAGTTTATTGAATAACAATAAATTCACAAGTAGTAGTTTCGTTGGTTGCAATTTGCCAGGTAGTCCTTTCCTTGACAGCCAGCTAAGGCAGTCACTGGTTCTTTAGTTGATGTCATTAATAATTATTAATAATTACTAATAGTATTGCTCGAATCGTGCATTACAGACCAGGTAGGAATCCCTCTGTACACATATGTAGGTTATAGAATGGCTACATAGGTTAGAGATGCCCCAGTAGAATTCAAGGAATTGCAGAGAAGCCTGAGAAGCAAAAGCGCAGGTAGAGAGTAAGAGGAGTAAGAGGGCAAAGCCAAAGGTGGGCCTCCTGGAGATGCTTCCAGAGTTAAGCTACAGAAGTGAGGTGTGGGGAGCTGGAGGGACAAAGGACAAGACCAGATCCAGGTAAAATGGGAAGAGTGTCAGGTCCAGACAAGAGTACTAGGTGGAATGGGCAGGCAGTAGCTAGAGCAGGTTACACACAGACCAAGCCAAGCTGAAATCCCAGAGACAGTCAGGAGTTTTCTGCTTTTGGTGCCTTGAGTCATACCCCGGGTCGTCAGATACCAGGATGGAAGGCCGTCACACACAGTGTTAGGTGCATGCCTCTGTATAGGTTTATTTTGAGGGAGCTACACCTTTTTCCCAGTCTGTCTAGACATACCAGACTTGGCTTTCCTGATAATGACTTTATATACCCTTGTGCTCATTTAATTTAATAAATTTACAGGATGACATCCTTTTTACTTTGAAGAATAATTGCTTATCACCCTAGCTGGGGGGGGGGGGGGATGTCAGACAGATGGTGTTTGTTTACAGTGTCCACCTACGTGCAGAGTCGTCATCTATTCTCACAGTAAAATCAAATGCTGTTTATAAAATGGAGCTTGTTGCGGCAGAGCAGTTTGATCTCATCATACAACCCTTAAGAATTACTTCTAGTTGCTGGGTGATGGTGGAACACACCTTTAGTCCTAGCACTAGGGAGGCAGAGGCAGATGAATTTCTGAGTTAGAAACCTGTCTGGTCTACAGAGTGAACTCCAGGACAGCCAAGGCTACACAGAGAAACCCTGTCTCGAAAAACAAAAACAAACAAACAAACAAACAAAAAAAGATAAACACCATGACCCATGACCAAATAAAGCTTGAAGAAAGGGCTTCCTTATTTCAGCTACAGGTTATAGTTGATCATTGAGGAGAAGCAGAACAGGAACCTGGAGAACTGAAAATGACTCAGAGACCTTGGAAGGAAGCTGCTTACTTGTTTACTCCCTCTAGCTTGCTCTGCTAGCTTTCTTATACAGCCAAGGCCAACTGTGAGCTGTGTCCTTGAATGTCAATTAGCAATTAACATTCACGGGTTAGTGGCACACAACTTTAATCCCAGCATTTATGAGCCTGAGGCAGGAAGATCTCTAAATTCAAGGTCAGCCTGTTCTATAGAAAGAAACCTTGTCAAATACTCACCTCTGTACCCAACCCCTTGGGCCTTTCCCCCCCTGCTCCCCAAAAAGAGAGATAAAAATACTGCAAAGAACGGCCACAGTCCAGTCTGATTGAGGTAATTTTAGTTGACGTCCTCTTTTCTCAGGTAATTCTAGTTTTTTATCCAGTTGACAGCTAATGCTGATCTGAAAAGCTGTATAGTATTTTATGTCTCCATACATCCAACTTCATTAGTTAGTATAGGAAGCACAGAAACTAGTCTGCAACACCACTGGCCTCATGGCAACGATACCAGACTTGGCTTTCCTGATAATGACTTTAATATACACTTGTGCTCATTTACTTTAATAAATTTACAGGATGATACCCCTTTTACTTTGAAGAATAATTGCTTATCACCCTAGCTCTGTGGGTGTTGGGGGTACCCCCACATCTGTCTGGTGTCAGACAGATGGGTGTTTGCTTACAGTGTCCACCTAAGTGCAGAGTCACCATCCATTCTCACAGTAGTATCAGCTGACCTTATTGGCAAATCAACTGCAGATTTAGTCTACAGGATATGCCATACTGCCTCAGAGTGTCCGAGCCTTTTTCTTACTCAGGCAGCAGGTGGCACAGCTGACGTGCCTAAGACTATCCTCCAGAGTCTACCCTAGATCTTTGTCTGGAGATATGACAGCTTTCCCCTCACAGGCATGGAGCCTACCACCCTGTCCCTACCCGTTGCCTTCCCCTGGGGCGGCATGCATACCATTTATTTACTGCACAGGCTATTCCTACACCTTGGGACTGAGAAAGATCTCCAAGCCTTGCAGTTTGTCGGTCTTGAATAGGGTGGCCATGGTCTGTAGTGTTGCACAGAGGCTAGCAAAAGTTTCTATATGAATATTAAAACATTCCTATTACTGTGTAAGAATCAAATTTAGGGAGCTGGAGAGGCCAATAAGTGGCTAAAGAGCACTGGCTTCTCTGGCAGAAAACCTTGGCTCAGTTTCCAGCACCTGTGTGGAGGTTCACAACCACCATAACTCCAGTCCCAGGGGAAATGGTACCCTTTTCTGCTGTCTGAGGGTACTGCGTACATGTGACACCCGTACATGCCTACAGGCAAACATCATACACGTTAAAAAATAGCATTTATTTTAAAAGTTGACATCAAGTATGCACTTTAAAGTTAGGGACCCTTCTTCTAAAGCCACCTGGGGTGTTTTTTCCTTTAAAAATTATTTTTCTAAATTCTTATCTTATTTTGCAAATAAAAGCATCCAAGTTACTGTATGACAGGAAATATGAGGTAAATTGGATCAGTAAAATCAGACTCAGAATTCCCATGTACTGGTAGGTTCTACCTTAGACCCATAAAGCAGACAAGAAGTATATACATTTTCATGGAATGTTTATCTGGAGAGAAAGTTTGTATGTGTTCATTTTTTGATCCTCACAAAAAACATGAGTTGTGATTGACTCTGTCTTCTCTTGGCAGCCGACATCATCTCCACCGTTGAGTTTAACTACTCTGGAGACCTTCTTGCAACAGGGGACAAAGGTGGCAGAGTTGTTATCTTCCAACGGGAACAAGAGGTCAGTGCTTTACAGTCCACCGTCAAATGTCATCACTACATGCTGCACATGCTGCTGACCAGAAAGGAAGCATAGTTGTCACTATCCAGTTTTATTTAACACTCAGTCCTGTTGCAGTAATTATGTAGAATATTTTTTTCAAGCACTACCTTGGTAGATGAGGAAGAAATCTTCTCCTTGTGGGTACTCCTAAGCTGCCTTCATCCTATATCCCAGCACCCACATGGTGGCTCACAACCATCCATAGTGAGGTCTGACGCTCTTCTGGTGTGTCTGAAGACAGCTACAGTGTACTTACATATAATAATAAAAAAATGTTTAAAAAAATATTTTTGTTAGAAAGCGTTCCTATCTTATGTGGGTGCATAAGGCAGGTGTAAAGAGTATGAGACTATGGCATCCTCTGGATCAAATGTATTTGACTAAATACCTGCTTCCATGTGTGCATACACACATTAAAGATTAAATCACAGTGATAAGTCACTGTCTCTAACCTTGGATTCCGGGAACAGCAGAGCTAATAGTACTACACCCCAGACATGCACAGTCGTCCACAGGGCAAGGCTGCACCATGGAGCAGAATCCAGCACCTCCTGAGAGCCAGAACATCTCTTCAGCAATCAGAACCAGAATGGAAATTACTAGATAAAACACCCAGACTAAGACTGCCAGACTATACTTATCTCTTGCACTTTGATTCAGGTTTTTCCCCCTATGTTAAAATTTAAAACTCCTATCAGTACCAAAAAATAAGCTTTTAGCCATTAGATTTATCTGCTTCCCTTGATATGGCCACATTAATCTCTGTGTCTTGCCTCATTTTCTTTTGTACTGGCATACTGGAACTGGTAGCCAAGGTTAACTGGCGGGGCTACCAGAGGTAGACTTGGGACCAGTTTGACAATTAAAAACAAAAAGGAGGAAGAAGGGAGCAGATTCACAGACAGGCTTAGTCGTGTCCCACAGAACTGCATGTCCACTGCAGAGAAGATTTAAGTGTGCAGAAAAGGCCTGCGCGTTCTTTATTCTTCCAAGTGCATTAATGCCAGCTTCGTCAAGAGTTTTTTGAGTCAAGACGTTTTTAACTTAAAAATGTGTGATCATTTAATGCTCATGTTGATAGTCAAAATCTATCTGCCTTCATTAAAGAAGCTATCATGTTTCCTTGCAGAATAAAGGCCGCGCTCACTCTAGGGGAGAGTACAATGTTTACAGTACCTTTCAGAGTCATGAGCCAGAGTTTGACTATTTGAAAAGTCTAGAAATTGAAGAAAAAATTAATAAAATCAGGTGGTTACCGCAACAGAATGCTGCTCATTTTCTACTCTCTACAAATGGTGAGAATCGTAAATGACTATTTGATTTATTTTTAATTTTAGTGTGGATGGATTCTTATTTTAAATAACTCTAGAAATTGTTTCTGCTTTAAACTTCGGAGAAGGTGAATTATCAACTAGGCTGAAAACAATAGCTAGAAAATTCAAATTCTGCATAGAAGACCAGTATTATTTCATATATTTGTTTACATCTTTAGTTTTTGTATGTGTGTATATAGTGCATATGCATATATGTAGTGAATACTTACGTACGCATGCTTCTGGAGGCCAGAGGAAGCCATTGGATGTCCTCCACTGTCAGTCTCTTACTCCTTTAAATAACCCCAGACAGCACTTAGATTTTAGGGACATGACTAGGAATGTGAACCTGGAGTCTCATGCTTGCTAATCAACTGCTCTTACCCACTGAGCCACCTCCCCAGCCTCCTAAGCTTAGACACCAGCCGAGGCAGGCAATAGTTTCCTAGAATAGTTAAATGATAGTGGTACATGTTATTGATGATTTTTCTTTTAATATAAAGAATAAGGTTTTTATTTTCAGATAAAACTATTAAATTATGGAAAATAAGTGAACGGGATAAAAGAGCAGAAGGTTATAACTTGAAAGATGAAGATGGACGACTTCGAGACCCATTTAGAATTACGGCACTACGGGTATATGCTGCATTTTCTTTAACCCTTCCAGTACTTTTCAGAAATAATCCAAAACAGTTCTATCAGCTATTGAGAATACTGCTTCAAATGTAACGGGCTTTACCTTCCTATAATGATGGTAGTGGTCCTAGTTGCTGTGTCCTTGTTGGAAATGGGATCTTCAGTTTCACCAAGGTCATAAGATGGCGCTGAGGGAAAAGCTCACATTTGGTTTCCTAGTAGAGCTTTTGTTGAGAAGTACCCAGGCCAGTTGAGTTTCTGTGGTAGAATCCAGAGTATTTGCTGGTGTAGTAACACTGTAGGTAGGGTGGCTGGTAAACCAGTGAGACACTTGCAGTGGAGCTGGTGAAATTTCCTCTTGAGTTCATTTCTTCTTGAGCACACTGATTTTTTTAATTCTTCACCCGTTGGATTGATCACTGATACGTTCAATGGTGGGCTCAGTGCAAACAGGGGCACCTGGGCAGGAACAGAGCTCAGCTATGTTTTGAGATAGTGGCTTGAGAGGTTTTTCAGTGAAATATAATAAGCCTTTGTTACACTGTTAACCAAGTGAAGGTGTGGTATTATTGAAAGTAGCCATCTCTGGTGCTGCTGAAATGGGGCAGCCTTTTTTGATATGCCTTCCCTAGGATGTCTCAGGCCCAGCAGTTGGAATGTATATAGTTTGTGACCCATTCTCTTGATAAAGCTAGAGAGTGGTGACAGGCAAGTGAGGGCTGTCCCTGCACAAAGACAGTGGGCAGAGTTGGGCTGAAGATCCAAAGGCAGTCTTCCTCCCCTACCACTTAACCTGTTACTGGGCCAAGAGAAGAGATGCTATTTGTTCAGATCTGAGTCATAGGAAGAACTCAGATGTTCTCTTCCATACCATAGGTTAGTTTTGGCATCGTGCTGTGTTTGCATTTGTGACTTAGTGTGAACACATTTTAAAATCCCCCTTGTTGTAAGGTGTTGTTGCCAAGTTCTGTGAAACCTGCTTACCTCTCCTGCCACCAGCTTCATCCCATTTGTGCACACAGCCTTTCCAGACACTGAGATTCTCTCATTCAGACCCCTACATATTCCATAAGCTCATGTGCTTATTTGGAGGAACTCAGGTCTTACCAGGCCTCTTTGACAGAATTAACCAAAATAAATTCTAGGTCTGATATTCTGCTTCTTTTTTTTTTTTTTATGTATTTTCCTCAATTACATTTCCAATGCTATCCCAAAAGTCCCCCATACCCTCCCCCCCACTTCCCTACCCACCCATTCCCATTTTTTTGGCCCTGGCGTTTCCCTGTACTGGGGCATATAAAGTTTGCGTGTCCAAACGTGGGCCTCTCTTTCCAGTGATGGCCGGCTAGGCCATCTTTTGATAGATATTCTGCTTCTTTTAAGGATTTTTTCCCTGTTATTTTAATTCTATGAAAAAGGATGTAATTAAAAGGGCTCTTTCAGTTAGGATTACAGTTGCTGCTGCCTTGGTTAGCTTGAAACAGTAAGGGTCATGGCAGGTATGTGTCTTAGACCTGCGTATTGTGAAGCTGGCATTTTTGTTCTATGAAACACCAGGTGGTATAGTCAGCACCTATCTAGGCCAGAATGAGAACAGCATCACTACACATTTATCCAGGAACACTTTTACAGAATTTGGCTAGAGAAGACTCATTTGAAAAATTCTTCTAAGCCTTCAGTTCCTTGGTGTCTAGTTATAGCAATAAAAATTACTCTAGTATTCAGCTTGCTCTGGAACCTTGGGCTTCCCTTCCCTGAATAATAGGGAGAATGGGGAGCCTTTCCCTCTTCCATCTCATGGTGCTGTTCCTTTAGACTGACTCTTGTACCTGTGTCAGGCACAAGTGCTCTGTCCAGGTCCTTCCTTCTCTCTGTCTGTCTCTATCTGTCTGTCTGTCTCTCTCTCTCTCGTTCTCTCGCTCTGTCTCTCTGTCTCTCCCCCCCTCCATACTTCCTCCACACCGAGCAACTGATAATCCAGAAGCCTGTGTGACTGTGGCACGAAGGCCCGTACACCATCCAGGTTACTAGCTGCACTTCAATTCCGACTATAGCCAGCTCTACATCTCAGATCTCAGCAGATGCTCTGAGAATTAAAATCACAGAAAAATGTTTCAGTAGATGCTTCTTAGCCCAAAGAATCCTCCGCATCCTGTCTGTTGATCCCTCCATAGGCATAACCCCACCACTGTGGCCCATGAGTTGACACTGAATCACAGCACCCGTGCTATGAGAGCTGAGATTTGTGCACTCAGCTACAAAGACAAGGAGTTACTGTCTAACCTCAGCCATGGCCACCAGAGAATACCCAAGAGAGTGATGCTTTGGTGATCTAGAGAACATTAGTTAGGGCAGTTTACCTTCTTTTTTTCTAACAAGAAGAAGACCATAGTACTTGTGTAATAGGAACAAGGAGGAATAGCTGGGACCAGACAGCTTCCCACTCTGTACTCTGCAGCAGCTCTCCTCTGGTTTGAGGTGTTGCACAGCTCCAAAAAACCTGTCCTTTTCCTTGTCTAAATACCGGACGCTTATGCTATTATGATCTTTGTTTTAAATTCCTTTCTCATTCCATTTTTAGGTTCCAATATTGAAGCCCATGGACCTTATGGTAGAAGCAAGTCCACGACGAATTTTTGCAAATGCTCATACATATCACATAAATTCCATTTCAGTAAATAGTGATCATGAAACATATCTCTCTGCAGATGATCTGAGAATTAACCTATGGCATTTAGAAATCACAGATAGAAGCTTCAGTATCCTTTACCAAGTGCTGCCTCAGTTTGTTTCCTTGGTTACTGTGTAATTACTTCTCATGGACAGCTTTACCCTGGTCCCCTGGACAATGACCTATTTAATGCAGTATTTCCTAGAGTAGTGGCAACTAAAAGTTCTTTGCGATTGAGTGTCCCTAAAGATATAAACCTTTGCCTGAAAGTTCACGTGAGAAACCCTGAGTCTCCTTGGATCAGTCACTGCCTTACCTCTAGCTCCTAATACTGCCATATGCCTCCCACTTCTAGCCCTCCAGTGAACCATTCATGTCCTACCTGACTGGAACTCTAGGCACTGTGGTTCTTGTCATCAGAGAGGTCACAATACTTGTTCTTGCCTCCAGACCATCTTGCTGTCCTTATGTTCAGTCGTCACTTACCTTCTGTGAGGTCTCAGCCTTGGCTCCCCACTATTTCTGTGGTGTTTTACCCTGTAACCCCATCTACTTAACTTGAGGGTATCAGTGTTGGGCTGGGTTCCCTCTCTCTACTGCACACTGGCACTGACTGGGCAGCTTAAGATTCATGCTGTCTCTAGTTCTGATGGGTCCCTGTCTCTCCACTGTGGCATCCAGTGATGAGATATACAACTCATCCATTGTATATTGGTTTTTTCTTAGTTGTTTATCTTGGTAGATAAATATGTCCATCAACTTTCCACAGTGGCCCAGAGAAGATTTTGCCCTTCCTTTTGTTTCCATTGGCTGATTCATGATTGACTTCCTGCTGCGTTTGTATTCTAACAACCAAGCTCTAAAAGTCAAATAATTAGGAAGGCAGAATCATTTGTAATTTGACACTGTCTGTTTTTTTAATTAGTTATAGATAGAAGTATGTGTGTAGGTGGCACTGCTTGGCTTCATTGTGGATGTCATTCTGTGTGCTCTGTCTTACGAACTGTCCTGCATCCACCTGAAGCCCCTTGCTATGGGCTCCTCTGTGACAGTTTATATGGTCAGTCTCCTGCAGCTCCTCCCTATGCCTCACTGCACAGTTTTCTATCAAATTACCCTTGTACAGCTAAGCACTGTGCCTTAACATTGTGCTCCAGACATTGTGGACATCAAGCCAGCTAATATGGAGGAGCTGACAGAAGTCATCACTGCCGCAGAGTTCCACCCACATCAGTGCAATGTATTCGTCTACAGCAGCAGCAAGGGGACCATCAGACTGTGCGACATGCGTTCCTCTGCCCTATGTGACAGGCATGCCAAGTGTAAGTCTTCTGGGAATATCCTTGATTTCCTGTTAGTACTAATAGGGCCCTCCACATCCTCTGCAGACTTGGAGCATGGGCAGGCTCCCCATGGGCTATGCTAATAAAGAAGTACTCCAGCAGCTGTCCTCTACCCAGAGCTTACTGTGACCTGGGTCCAATGCAATGCCATCATCGTAGCTACTTTTGTGTGGTAGGACCAGGGCCATAGCCATCAGAGTGCATTCCACTTGTGTTGTCTGTATCAAACAGAAACAATGCTGTGTGCCTGGAGTCCAAGCTACTCAGGAAACTGAGGCAGGATCGTGTGAGGGCCAGGAGGGGACTTCATCTTAAAAAGAGGGTAGGGATAAAGGGATGGGGAGATGGTTCGCCTACTATAAGTGTGTCCTGCTCTTGCAGAGGACCTGAGTTTGGTCTCCACTTCCCATTTCAGGTGGCTCAGCACTGTCTGTAATGCCAGCTTTATGGCAAAAAAAAAAAAAAACAGACAAACAAAAAACCAAAACCATGCCCTTAATCCTAGTGCTGTGGAAGCAGAGGCAGGCCGATTTCCAGGCAAATTGTCTATAGTTACATTCAGCCAGGGCTACATAGTGAGTGAGACACTGCCTCAATAGTGAAAACTCTCTCCGTTCCAAGAGATTCCCCCCTTCCACATACACATGCACACCTAAAATTTTAAAAATAAATGTTTAGGGCCAATGAGATGGTCCAGCCAGTAAAAGTACTCTCTGCCAAGACTGGTGACCTGAGTTTGATTGATCCCCAGGACCTACATGATGGAAGAAAACTGACTCCTGAAAATTGTTCTCTGACTTTGACATGCAAGTTCCCTCCCTAAACCAAATAAACAAATGTATTTTTTAAACTGAGGTTATGGGGCAGGGGGGTTAAACAGATGACTCAGTGGTTAAGAACACTGGCTGCTCTTCTAGAGGTTCTGGGTTCAATTCCCAGAAACCACATGGTGGCTCACAAACGTATGTAATGGAATCCGATGCCCTCTTCTGATGTCTGAAGACAGTGATAGTGTACTCATATACATAAAATATATCTTTAAAAAAAAAAAAAAAGGGAGACCCAACTTCAAAGCATACTATGTTGTCCTGGTACATCATCTTAGTAAGCTACCGGTGTGCAGCTGTCTAAGAGAGCTTCTCCCTCCAATACTGGTATACTGTGCATCTCCCTCCAATACTGGTATACTGTGCATGTCCCTCCAATACTGGTATACTGTGCATCTCCCTCCAATACTGGTATACTGTGCATCTTCCTCCAGTACTGGTATACTGTGCATCTCCCTCCAATACTGGTGTACTGTGCATCTCCCTCCAATACTGGTATACTGTGCATCTCCCTCCAGTACTGGTATACTGTGCATCTCCCTCCAATACTGGTATACTGTGCATCTCCCTCCAGTACTGGTGTACTGTGCATCTCCCTCCAATACTGGTATACTGTGCATCTCCCTCCAGTACTGGTATACTGTGCATCTCCCTCCAGTACTGGTATACTGTGCATCTCCCTCCAGTACTGGTGTACTGTGCATCTCCCTCCTGTGCATCTCCCTCCAGTACTGGTGTACTGTGCCTCTCCCTCCAGTACTGGTGTACTGTGCACACGGGGAAGCAACTCTTCCTCACCCACGCTGGAGTGGCGTTGTGAAATGTGTGTCAGCCGGAAAGTGCTCCTAAACAAATTTAGGTTTCAAGAAGAGCCGTCCTTCTCAGCGCTAGTTTGAGTAAATGCTTCATGTTGGCACTAGCTTGTTTCCAGTCTGCCCCATGCAGAGCCAGCAACCATCACAAGTTCCTCCACGGAAAAGAATTTCAGAAGCCCTAGAGAAGCTTCAGGAAAAGGAAATGTATCCCCCAGCCTAAAGCAGGAGAGGGCGTGGGCATGGAGATGAGCTGGGGTCCAGAGAGACCTCCCTCTGCCCTGGGTCCCGGGGGAAGGGGAAGGGAGGGAGGGAGCTGCTAAGCTGCTGCAGACAAAGCTAATTCTGTGGAAGAAGCAGTGACACGCTTTCATTCAAGTGACCACTCACCACAAAAGGCAACCGTCTTTGCTGCCTGGTCTTGTCCAGTAGTTCCATTGTGTAGCTGTCCACTGTGTCGTTGGCTTAAGGTCCAGGGCATACTGGTATACTGTGCATCTCCCTCCAATACTGGTATACTGTGCATCTTCCTCCAGTACTGGTATACTCCTGCAAACTCTGTGCCTTCTGATGAGCAGGCCCTTCCTTCCCAAGGTGGCCAGAGCACTATGCTTCTGTGCTTACATATACCCCTGCAGTGTGGACGTCATGTCCCCAACCCAAGCATTTGTAGTCATGTTCCCATGTATACTAAGGTATTGGGTGCCCTGCATGGATTTGAAGGCCCGCACCTTGTGGTGGTAGAGAAAGACAACCAGAAAGCTAGGGAAATGAAGGTGACACCGGGCCCTTCAGGGTATCTGAGAAGCCCCTGCTGTTTTTAGGATGTAGTCTTCTGATTTAGCACAGTAACTGAAAGTGCTCACTTTGGTTTTGGTTTTTGTTTTTTCAGTTTTTGAAGAGCCAGAAGATCCCAGCAGTAGATCCTTTTTCTCAGAAATAATCTCATCTATATCTGATGTCAAGTTCAGCCACAGTGGTCGATACATGATGACTAGAGACTATCTGTCGGTGAAGGTCTGGGACCTCAACATGGAGGGCAGGCCTGTGGAGACCCACCAGGTACATGAGTACCTGCGAAGCAAGCTCTGCTCCTTGTATGAGAATGACTGCATCTTTGACAAGTTCGAGTGCTGCTGGAACGGTTCAGACAGGTGAGGCTGCCAGCGTCATAGCACGCTGGCATCCGGAAGTGCTGGTTCATTTTGGATCTCCACCAAGCCCCTCACACTGGGAGGGGTCTCAGTCAGTTGCAAGATGCTGACAGGTTGTGTTTTCCAGGCCTTTTATTTGTCCTATGAGGTATCCCAGAGGAAACCGGGTATCTGAGTGTACCTTTCCTCTGTGGTTCATGATATATTTAGAGTACTCAGTGAGTGATTACACAGATAACGTGGGGGAAAAAAAAAAGGAAGCAGCAAGTGACTTACTAGTCCAGAAGGCCACCATTGAGTCTGCCTCTGTGTTAGGACACAGCCTTCCCATAGCTGCATCGTTTACTTCCTGTTCAGGACACATTGCTTTTTGGTGTTGAGAAGATACGTATCAGATGGTATTTACAGATTCTCTTAGATCATCTTTTTGTAGAATTTCTGTTGAGAATTTAAGTGACTAGACACTGTCAAACACTTCAATATAAATAGCTAGGGATTTGGTAGCACAGATGTAACCACAGCATTTGGGTGATAAAGCCAGAGAACCACCAGGTAAGGACTAGCTTGGGCTGTATAGCATGACCGTGTCTCAGAACTACCTAAGTAACTACATTGGCTTCTTTAAGTAATAGCTGACCTCATAAACTAAAGTTGCTGCCTCCATCTCAAATGCTCATTCCCACACTGTGTCTTTGCTTTGACGCTTGTGGAACTTTGAGGTCTATCCTAGTTGCATGGTGTGAGAGACCTCACGGTGAAGAGCTGAGTGCTTCCTCGGAGACAAAGCTAATTACCCTGAGACAGGCCTTCCTAGACTGTTCACAAATTAACTAGCATGCCAGTTTAGACTTTCAGGACAAACACTGCACTCGTCGGGCTGCAGCAAGCAGCCCCCAGAGTGACTTGAGGCACTGAGTCTGGCATTGCTGCCAACTTATCCTGAGACTGGAGGGTCCTCTCCATTTACAGTAAGCAGCCTATATTCCATACCTTCTTAAGGTTCCCAGGTAGAGAGCAGAGAGTTCATGGATCTTTTAAAACTCAATGAAAAACATGCGAGACTGCCTCAGTCACCATGCCTCATCCCCAGCTCTCAGGTCTCTTCCAGTATGAAATCACTTAAGAAGCTCACAAGAGGAATTTGTCATGTATATTCAGGAAAATGCTACCACAGGCAACAGAAACAATCAAATATCTAAGAATCTTTTTATTTTTACTTGGGTTGCCAGAGTCTGGGGTATCCCAGGCCTGCCTCAAACTCAAGATTTAGTTGAGGATGGCTTTGAACACCTAAACCCCTGCCTAAACTTCCCATGTGCTAAGATTATAGATGTGTTACCTCATCCAATTTATGTGGTACTAGGAATCCAGCCCAGGGTTTCATACATTCTAGTAAAACATCCTACCAACAAAGTTCTATCTGCACAGCCTTAGCCCTTTTCATTTTTGGCAGAGATTCTTGGTTTGTAGCTTTGGAAGGCCTTGAACTCAATCCTTTTACCTCAGCCTCTTGAGTGCTGGGATTAGACATGTGTACTACCTACCACACCTGGCATAACATATTAAGAGTTCACATGTAGTAAGTGTAAGCTACACAGTAAAGGACAGAGCCAAAATGCTGAGCAGAGAGCCATAAGACTAACAAAATGCTGTTGTAAGAAATTCTAGCACAAACAACTTTTAGAAATAAGATCCACAGATCCAAGTCTAACTGGAGACTAACGAACTGCAAGGAAGAGCAGAAGTTACCTGAAGAGCTAGGGAACATGGGAGTTAAGAAATGGTGGCATGATGGCTTATGCTTGTAACACGAACAGTGGGGAACTGAGGCCTGGGCTACATACCATGTCATGTCCTTAAAATGACAACAGTGTCCTGAGTCTGAAGCGATGGTTAAGAGCCACTGGCTGCTCTTCCACAGGATCCCAGTTCCATTCCCAGGCAGCTCACAACCATCTGTAACTCAAGTTCCAGGACATGGAAGACCCCGTCTTCTGGCTTTCTTGATCCATAGGCACATATGTGGTGCATATACATACTTGCAAGCAAAACATAAAATAAAACAATTTTTTTTTAATTTAAGAAGAAAACAGTATAAATTACAGAGAAGATATGATATGCCATACAGCTAAGTGGAGAGGGGTCCCCAAAAACCCAGGACTGTGGAAAGGTAGTATTAAACTTAGGTTAAATATTCCACTATGTGGTTAATACATCCTAATTCAAGCATATTGATGGCCAGGGTTTTCAGCAGTTTATCCAGGAAGCACAGAACTCCACAGCAAAAAGTACAAAGGTAACCTGTCCACATCATCATAAAATTACAGGTCATCAAAAATAGAGAGATCTTAAAAGTGGTCTGTAAAAGAAAACATATTCTCTGTAGAGTGGGTGTTGAGGCTGAGAGCATATTTTTCCACAGAAACTGCCTGAATGTTCTGTGTAACACCAGGATCCTAGAGCCTGGTGATTTCATAAAGAAAAGGTTTGTTTAGTCTGTTGTTTGGCTGACAGTTTTAGAGACTGAAAGACCTAGGTGAGGTAGCCTTATCTGTTCAGCCTCTAATGAGCATCACATGACGATGTCGGATAGATCACCTGGCAAGAGGAAAAAGAAAGCAAGCAAAGCCTGCTCCCAGAGACTAACTCACGTTAAGGGTTAGGAAACCCCAGTACACCCAGTGAAAGCTCTGAAGTCAGAGCTGAAGAAAGTTGCCCTGGGATGCCATGCAGCAGAACAGAGGTCTAGGTAACCAGCATGGCTTCCAGCTGCAAGTAAAGCTGATGCCTGTGACCTCGTGGACAGAATCCTCCATACACTGCAGTAAATAATGGGGGGGAAATCCAGGGGAGCACCTTTGCAGTGCCAGGGGAGCACCTTTGCAGTGTCTGGAGGTGAAAGAGCTTCTGACACGAGGCCTCAGAAACCCAGGAACCTCAGAAACTCAGTGCTCTTGCAGAAGAGTCTCATTCACTTCCCACCACCTACTCGGCAGCTTAAACCCACTGAGAACTAATGCTCTCCTTAGGCTCCTGCTTGTATATGGTGTGTAGGCACGCCCACACACAAAATAGTAAAATACTTTTAAAATAAAAAGAATAGCTCTCCCAGAATAGTGGGAGTATTTTCAGTCCCAACACTGAGGAGGCAGAGGCATGCACATTTCTGCCAAGGAGGGACAGCCAGGGCTACATAGAGAAACCCTGACTCTCTGGAAAGAATAGGGAAAAAATGATGCTATGGAGATAGCTCAGTAAAGTGCTTTCCACGCAAGCATGAGGACCTGAGGAGCAGTACCCACCGAAAAGCCAGGTTTGACCGTGCACGGCTATAATCCCAACTCTGAGAAGGTTACCAGGCAGCCAAATCAGGGAGTGCCACTGCCTGAGGGGGAAAAAGGTGGAGGAACTGGAGGACTTACACAACAGTTATAAATACCATTTCTTTTTCCAGAAGAACAAAGTTCATTTCTAGGGAGCTCTAAGTGAAGCTCTCCTTTGGCCTCGGTTGTGCACAGGTGTACTCAAAAGACAAAACCCCCACACATGTGAAATATTTTTTAATGGAGTGATTGAGAGGAGAATATGAGATGACAACTGCTAGTTCACTTTAGAAAAGACAAAGACCACAAGTGGGAATGAATGGGATATACAGTGACAAGGAGGAGTAGGGCCAGTGGTACTTCCTGGCCTCCTGTGGCACTCTGCTAACATCAGTATATTGCAAAGATCTTGTACATAAAGACAAAAAACCCGGAAACCTGAAACATCAACCTGCTTATTGGCCACTGAGGAGCACACAGCTAAATTGTTTGTGTGTGTGATACATCATCAGTGACCTGGATCACAGAGTTAGTAACTAAGTGATAGATCTATTACTATTCAGAATACAGCTGCATGCACCCATCTGCTTTGAGGAGAGACTGCCTTTCTGGGGACAGTGGGAGGAGTCTTTCTAGGAGGTACCTTGTAGAATGTAACCATCTCAGATGGCTAATGGTCTTTATGTATCTGAGATACTGCAGCATATCATACCCCTAGGAATACGGAACGTTCTCCTAGTGATGTTTGCTCCGTGCATTCATCTCTTGCCCAGAAGCGAGCATCTCCTTGTGTGTCAGTGGAGTGGAGTGCTGTCTTTAGTGCAGTCACTGGTCAGTGCCTGGTAGCCTGCTGCTGGGAAGCTCTGCATTTAAGTTTTATTCAGCAAAAAAGACAGCACCTGCTCCGTGTGTTAATTCTGTCCCTGGGTGGGGCAGACCTGACCCATGCTACCATGATTCTCTTGCTGCATTCAGGTGCTGGGTAGATCAGGAGATGCCCACCTCAAAGCAGGCGCCTGTTGTTATTGTCACAGTGCACCAGCAGTTCATACCCATGCTGATGCCACAACACTTGTTCCTGACAAACAGTTTTGGTCACGGTGCTCTCCGTTCTTGTTGCATTTGCTATTGGCTCTATCCCCACGCCCATAAGCATTGCACTCCCTGTGGACTGGAACAGTGGGTCCTCTCCTGCAAGCACAGTTCTGCGTGCTCAATTGAGATGCTATCTCCAGTGTACCAAACCATGGTTCTCATCTCTAGCCTGCCTAGTGCCACTTGTATAAACAGATTTGAATGAATAAGACTAGCTGTAACTAAGTTTTATTTGGAATGGAATTTGAGGAAAAGTTAACCACATGCTAAAATATTTACAGACAGCTAGGAAGAGCCCTGAGCAAAGTAGTACCTTGAAGGACTTGGGCATTGTAAAGACCGCTAGAGACAGCAAGACCATGGAGGCCGGGACAGGAGCAGGAAAGGGTGAGGTTTCCCAGGACAGGACAGAAGAGGTTGGTTGGTCTTCAGTTGCCAGAGATGTCAAAGGGCCACATAAAATTTGTTTTGTTTTGTTTTTTGAAACAGCACTATGTATATTGTAGCCCGAGGTGACCTGTAACTTGCTGTGTGTTGGCACACACCTGTGTTCCCTGTACTTAAAGGAAAATCGGAGTTTGGGGTCATCCTCTGGTATATAAAAAGTTTGAGGCCAGCCTATGCTATATGAAAACTTGTTTCTAAACACAAAACAAAATGGGGGAGGGAGTCTTCGGCATATGGCAGATGCCTGTAATCCCAGTACTAGCTAGAATCAGCTTGCAAACCACATACGCATTCCAAAATATAGAAAATAAAGATGACCCCCTTCCATAGTCATGGATCAAATTGTGATAGCCTCCTGCCTCAGCTGTCTTGATGTTGGAATTACAGATGTGCACCTCCACTATACCTAACATTAAAAGAAACTTAGAAATTAATCATTATCATTTAATAACTGAGTTAACCTCCATTGCGAAATGTGACTAAATATAACTAGTTTTGACTTAATTGTTAATGAGAAGGTCAGGCTTATGGTAAACTGTCAGTTTATTACTAAGACAGGGTTTTTGGGGGGAAGTGGGAGGGTTGCTTTTTTGAAACAAGATCTCTCTATTACATAGACCTGGGTGTCTTGGAATTCACTTGCAGATCAGGCTGGCCTCAGACTCACAGAGATCTGCCTACCTCTGCCTCCCAAGTGCAAAGTGACTTGGACCGAGTTTTCTTCTTCCCCTACCCTGCTCCTCCTGCTTTCCACTCCTCCACCCGTCTGCCTCTCCTTTCTCTCCTTTCTCTCCTCTTCCCTCTTCTACACATTAATTAAACAAGAAAAATGGAAGAGTTCTGCTCTCAGCTCCCATGTCAGACAGCTCACTATCACCTGTAAGACACATTGCAGGGGATCCAACACACTCTTCTGGCCTTGGTGTGCAGGTATTTAAATTATGGATCCATTACTTTTCTTACTTGGACATGAAAATAAGTGAAGTTCTCTGGAGAATCTACTATATTTCTTTCCTGATAATGTAGAAATTGGGGCCTATAGAGGGTCCAAACTTCATGCCATTACCTTGGTTCATGCCAGTGCCATGATTCCGCTGGGTACTCAGTGTCCCTCTTTTGTCTCCTGAACAGTGCCATTATGACGGGGTCCTACAACAACTTCTTTAGAATGTTTGATAGAAACACTCGGAGGGATGTTACACTGGAAGCCTCAAGAGAGAACAGCAAACCCCGAGCCAGCCTGAAGCCCCGGAAAGTATGTACAGGGGGTAAGAGAAAGAAAGACGAGATTAGTGTGGACAGTTTGGACTTCAATAAGAAGATCCTCCACACAGCCTGGCACCCCATGGAGAGCATCATTGCTGTAGCTGCCACCAATAACTTGTATATATTCCAGGACAAAATTAATTAAGAAAACTGACTGGAGGACCACGTGTTGTCTTGCATATGTAAGCCGGTCATTAGTTTTCCTGTCAAAAAAAGGCATTGTCCTCTCCATTGAGAATAGTGGCGCACTTCTACTTCCCTCATAGACACAGGAGAAGAAGGGCTCTCAGCTGGAGTCGGGAGAGATGAGTGCCGCTGCTGAAGGGAAAACCTGCTCGAAGCTGAATTGGTGGACTCTGCTCAATAAAGGCCATTACTCAAATGTATTTATTTAAGTCTGGGCCTTCCTTTCCAGTTTATAGACCAAAAAAACTAACATCTGAGAGGAAAAAAAAATCTCATCAAATCTCTCTCCAGCTCTTCCCTGTCTCTGCCATCCATCCCTGGGCCTTATCCTGGACATGGTGTGGCCACCACCCACGTTCCTCTCTGGCCCTGGAGCCCCAGTGGGCTGCATCACCCTCCGCTGGTGCGTGGTGCGTGGGTACGCCCGAGCAGGCTCAGGCAGCTCTACTCACCCACTGCATCTGCCATCACACCTTCTGTGGAGCTACTTAATAAACACAACACACTGTGAAGTGTTTTTAAACCCAAATGCCACTGTAGTCTTTATTTGTTTCAGTTGCACATAATGAAATTATTCAGGATATTTATACTTTGGAATAAATTGAAAACTTTTTTTTCCTTTAGCAAAATGGTCAAGTTTGTACAGAACTTAATTCTAAATGTAACTGTCCCAAATTGCCACTTGGTTTCTGTAGAAACTCCATCTGGGAAAGCCAAAATTGAGTCAACCTCTAGAAAGGAAACATGCATGAAAGAGCAACAGAAGTGCTGCTCTCCGATTACCACCTAGCTTAAAGTCGGGCCTGGGTCGTCACAGCTAATGTGTATATACTTTCTCTTTCAAAAATACTTTTAAAATGTTGCTAAAATTATATGCATGCCAGATTTTAATACAGTACCTCAATCAGAACTCAACAACTGTACTTGGGCTTATATGATACTACCTGTACCTACGGCTCATTTTAAAACACTCTGGATATCAGGGGTCAAGATTTCCTGACAAGCTGGGCGTGGTGGCACACGCCTTTAATCCCAGCACTTGGGAGGCAGAGGCAGGCAGATTATCGAGTTTTGAGGCCAGCCTGGTCTACAGAGTGAGTTCCAGGAAAACCAAAATAAATAAATAAGATAGATAGATATAAAATAATAAAAAATAAATTCCTGACAAGAAATGTGAAAGTTTAAAAAGAATAAGGGAAAAAAGTACCAACACTTAGTGTTTCCATGGGATTCAGGGATGAGCTACTGCAGGGCAGAACCTGTGCCTGCTGAAACGGGAAGGTACACTGATGACTGCCAAGGCATGTACAAGGGCAGCATGCCTCACCACCACAGGACTAACTGATGCCACCCACCTCGGTGCACACTGACTAGATACAGAAGACATGCCCCTAATCCTAACTAACAGGAGGTAAGAGCAGACACATCTTTGTGGTTTCTAGGCCAGCCAAAGCTACATAGTGAGACCCTGCTAAAATAAATAAAAGTAGGTTGGTATAGTAACACATGCAGGCCTTTAATCCCAGCACTAGGGAGGCAGAGGCAGGCGGATCTCGAGTTTGAGGCCAGCCTGGTCATAGTTGAAGGACAGGACTACATAGTCACAAACAAATATAGCTTGGATCTTGATTGTGGCCGCTTACAGTGTCAGAGATGAAGCCAAGGTACACAAGCATCAGCTCTGACCGCCAAGGAAGACCAGCCCTACCTAATGGAGCAGGACTGCTCCTGTGCGTCTGTCCTGCCCAAAACGTTCAATACGTTTATATATTTCACTGGATTTGTACAGAGTATTTAGACAACTTTTTCCATCTTTACATTATTTCCCAGCAAAGCCTGCTGGCCACTTGTAGAGGAAGCAGAGTAGGTGAGCATGTAGGTGTGTCCTTGGATTACAGCAGGTGCTGTCTCCCTCAGGACTGAGCCTGCAGGTCTTTTCAGAGACAGCTGTGCATTGCTGTGGTATAGACAACAGGTGCTTTTGATAGCACTTACCTACCGTGTGGCTAAAAAGGCTGGCTTCTGACAAGTAGACACTCTGAAGGCTGGTTTTGTTTCCATACAAGATTCTCATTGTTGTAGCCCAGGCTGGCATGGGTTGAGTTAGGCCAACTTTGGCTAAATGAGACCCTGGGGCTTGGGGGACCTAAGCATGGTGACCCTTTTTATCCCAGCACAAAAGAGGCAGAGACTACTGGATCTCTTGAGTTCCAACCAACACTACAAAGTGAGACTCTGTCTCAGTTTTTATTGAAAATTAAAAGGGCTGAAGAGATGAGTCAGAAGTTAAGAGCAGCCGGGCGTGGTGGCGCACGCCTTTAATCCCAGCACTCGGGAGGCAGAGGCAGGCAGATTTCTGAGTTCGAGGCCAGCTTGGTCTACAAAGTGAGTTCCAGGACAGCCAGAGCTACACAGAGAAACCCTGTCTCAAAAAACCACAAAAAAAAAAAAGTTAAGAGCACCTGCTTCTTGCAGAGGACCTTGATACTTCCCAGAACCCACATACAGCTCTCAACCTGCTGTAACTCCCGGTTCCAGGGGATCCAGTGCCCTGACTGTACGAGGCGAGGCATGCATACACACATACAGAAAGTCAAGCTAATCACTCATACATAGAAATTAAAAGATCTTTTTAAAGGTTTTTAATTACATTTTTTTTCTGCTGGGTGGTGGTGTCACACCCCTTTAATCCCAGCATTTGAGAGGCAGAGGTTAGTGTATTTGAGGCCTGCCAGAACCCTGTGTTGAAAAAATATTAAAGTTGTGCTTCTGTGCTGCGGTTGTGTATCAGTCTGCCATTTGACAAAACACTGATAGTTGTCTTCATCAGTTTCAGTAAAACATGCCAAGTGGAAACGATCGCTATGGACCTAGGACAGTCTTCCCTGCTGTGGAAAGTGGAGGGAAGGTGGCTGCCTGAGGCAGTTCGCTACTGTTATTCTTGGGTCCTGGCCCAGGTACCATACCTGGAAAGTCTTCCTGTGCAGAGCTGAGTTTGGCAACTGGTAATCTGTTATGTGCCTGACATCCATTTTAGGCCAGTACTGTAAGACCTGTCCCAGCTGCCATGTTCTAAAGAGTCAAGGCTCTCATGTGGGTTAATGTGACTTGTAGCTGCTAGTCCTTGGACAAGGCAGACAGAGAAAATACCCTAGGGTGCTGCGTGACAGCTGTCCTCTGTAGGGAGCACCTCAGAGTACTGACTAGGGAAGCAGAAGTACCAAAGTCCCATGCTGGGGGTGAGGGAAGCTGCCTGCCAGGCCACACTGGGCCATGGATGGTGCAGGCAGCTGCATTTCTAAGGGCTCAGCAGCATTTGTAGGGACTGGCATGCAGGCAGATAAGAGGCTAGCTCGGTCTACATAGGAAGTTCTAGGACAGCCTAAACTATAGAGACTGTGTCTCCAAAAACAAAAACACTCCCGACATTCCTACCCAGTCTGCCTGCTCCGGCCATCGTCGAGTCCCACATTTTCTGAGTAAAGTCACCCAGAAGACCAGGAGGAAGATTGTGACAAAGCAGGAAGGAAATGGTCAAAAGGGTGGTGATCTCTCCAGGGAAGAGCCAATGTGGTCTGGAGCGCTCCCCAAAGTGGTTTTGCACAATGATTTTATATAAATTTTAAGTAAAAAAAACTAAGCTTCTGGGGTTGGGGATTTAGCTCAGTGGTAGAGCGCTTGCCTAGCAAGCACAAGGCCCTGGGTTCAGTCCTCAGCTCTGGGGGGGAAAAAATAACATTAAACTTCAAAAATGGAAACTAGTACCTAAATTTGCCCATAACAGACAGGAACCTGCACTATCAGACCGATGGGATAGAACTCTTAATAGACGAGTCATGAAATGTGAAGTGTTACATTGAACATCAAAGTATGGGTGTGCAGGAGCATTATTCTTCAGAAAGCTTTTGAACTCTTCAGTTTTGTGGCTGTTTTGACATGCTAAGTAAGTGAAATGAGACTCTGGTGGCAGGCCTGCTGATGAGAGACTAAAGGCAGCTTGTTCAGTTTGCATACACTTTTTCAAAGTTTTTGATTTTGCAAAGCTTGTGCTCTGACTTTGAGTCTTGCACATTTCAGGTGCAAGGTGTGTAGGCACAGAACTGTCCCCAACACTCAGACCTCATGCCATGGCTTGAGGAACATAATTCCTGGCTCTTGTGACAGGAGGGTACCATACAATGGCCCTACACCAAATGCTACCCTGGGAGGAACACAAACAAGACGAGGTGGTAGCATCACACTCCATCACTGGTCTTGGCCCAAGTTCACTATTACTATGATGCTTATTTTCAGGTTATTGGCTGATTGGGTATTGCAATGCATGCCTCTACTTGGTAGGTAGGCTGAGGGTAGAGGATATCACAGGGAATTTGATGCCAGCAGGCTATACAATAAAATCTTGTCTCAAAAAAAATGGAGGGACGCCTTTAATCCCAGCACTCGGGAGGCAGAGGCAGGCGGATTTCTGAGTTCGAGGCCAGCCTGGTCTACAAAGTGAGTGCCAGGACAGCCAGGGCTACACAGAGAAACCCTGTCTCGAAAAAAAAAAAAAAAACCAAAAAAAAAAAAAAAAAAAAAAAAAATGGAGGGAAAGGGTAATAGGAAGGCTGGTCATTGTGGCACAATCGTTTAATCCCAAAGCTCTGGGATGCAACCAGATCTCTGAATTTGAGGTTAGCCTTGTCTACAGGACAGCCAGGGCTAAACAGAGAGACCCTGTCTCTTTATCCCAGGCAGCCTCAAACTCACCATGTAAAGCAAGCATGACTCAGGACCTCCTGAGTGTGAACACCTGGCTTATGCAGTGCTGGGACTCAAACCACTGCAGGTCTGAATTTGTGATCCTTCTACCAATACATCCCAAGTACTGTGATTACAGGCAGGTGCCACCACAGCTGGCACAAAGATGTGTTTTTTGTTTGGTTAGTTGGTTGCTGTTTGGATGGGAGGGTGAGGGGGGGGAGTTGGTTTGGGTTGTTTTTTGAGACAGGATTTCTCTGTGTAACCCTTACTGTAATGGAACTATGTAGACCAGACTGCCCCTGCTTAAGTGCTGGGATTAAAGGTGTGGGCCACTACCACCTGACAGTTTTTAAATCTTAAACTGACAATAAATACTGTATAGACTTTGGAGGTCTTCAAAGAGTTTGGTAACATCTTGTCCTACTTCTGACCCATGTAATTGTTTCTTTCTTGAACGCACTTTGGATTCTTTAGACAACCCAGTTTTATGCAGAGGGTAGTTCTACTCTCCATAGCAGCTCAGGACACAGCTCAGACCAGAACATGGGCCCCAGGATCTACATTTCCAGAATGTCCCTGGCAGGTCTGCAGCTGCTGGCCCAGGACCACTGTGAGTAAAAGGCTCCCAACCAGGTGTCAGAGAACATCCAGCTTCCATGGTGTCAGTGGTATGCTGCCTCACTCAAACCACAGCTTTTGGCCTTACCAGTTTGGAAATGTCCTGTGTCTAAGAGCACACTGCATTATCTCCTCTTCTCTGCCAGGCTGTCCCCCATGAGCTTGACAACCTTGAAGACTATGGACAACTGTTTTATAGACAATGTAGCCCTGTCTAATTTTTTTCCGTTTGTTTGGGGTTTTTTGTTTGTGTTTTTCGAGACAGGGTTTCTCTGTGTAGCCCTAGCTGTCCTGGAACTCACTTTGTAGACCAGGCTGTCCTAGAACTCAGAAATCTGCCTGCCTCTGCCTCCCAAGTGCTGGGATTAAAGGCGTGAGCCACCACGCCCGGCTTCGGCCACTATTTCTGACTGAGCATTTCATGGGGAAGATGAGAACATCTTTTTTTTTTTTTTTTCCTCATTAAAGCATGACACTCGAGCCAGGTGTGGTGGCTCACGCCTTTAATCCCAGCACTCGGGAGCTGAGGCAGGCAGATTTCTGAGTTCGAGGCCAGCCTGGTCTACAGAGTGAGTTCCATGACAGCCAGGGCTATACAGAGAAACCCTGTCTAGAAAAACAAAACAACAAAAACAAAAACCAAAAAACACACACAAAAAAAAAAAAAAAGAGCAGGACACTAAGTGTGTAGTGTCTGTGTGTCCGGCTAAGTGTGTAGTGTCTGTGTGTCTGGGCTGCCTGGAGCACAGCTAGCTGGGTTAGTTTCATCACCTACTTTCAAACATCCAGTTTTCATTATTAGGCTTCAAGCAGCCTACTCCAGCCTGACTCCTTTGTACATCAGGTAAAGGACTGACTGGACTTTTACTACCCTTAACTTGCTTGTTTTGCTCAGTATCCATATATGCAACTGTCTTAGGGTTTCTATTCCTACACAAACATCATGACCAAGAAGCAAGTTGGGGAGGAAAGGGTTTATTCAACTTACACTTCCATACTGCTGTTCATCACTAAAGGAAGTCAGGACTGGAACTCAAGCAGGTCAGGAAGCAGGAGCTGATGCAGCAGAGGCCATGGACGAATGTTCATTACTGGCTTGCTTCCCCTGGCTTGCTCAGCCTGCTCTCTTATAGAACCAAGACTACCAGCCCAAAGATGGCACCACCCACAAGGGGCCTTTCCCCCTTGATCACTAATTAAGAAAATGCCTTACAGCTGAATCTCATGGAGGCATTTCCTCACTTGAAGCTCTTTTCTCTGTGATACCTCCAGCCTGTGTCAAGTCGACACAAAACTAGCAAGTACAATTGACCCCTTGTCAACTTGACACACAAACACATCACTATTAAGCCTCAACCCTTAGTTTCTTATTCATCCCCAAGATCTTAATAACTTTAAAATTCCCACAGTCTTTGCAAATTCTTAAAATTTCAATCTCTCTTAAAATCCAAAGTCTTTACAATTAAAAGTCTCTTAACTGTGGGCTCCACTAAAAACTTTCTTCCTTCAAGAGGGAAAAGTATCAGGACACAGTCACAATCAAAAGCAAAAAACAATCTCTATCCATTCAATGTCTGGGATCCAACTCATGATCTGGGCTCCTCCAAGGGCTTGGGTCACTTCTCCAGCCCTGTCCTTTGTGGCACACAGGTTGTCTTCTAGGCTCCAGCTGCCTGTACTCCACTGCTCCTGCTGTTCTTGGTGGTCATCTCATGGTACTGGCATCTCCAAAAAGCTGCTGTCTTCCACTATAACTTGGCTTCAACAACAGCCTCTCATTGGCTCTCTTCATGGTGCCAAGCCTCAACACCTTTGCATGACCCCTTCAGTCCTGGGCCTGGGCCATCAATTGCAACTGAGACTGCACCTTCACCAATGGCCTTCCATGGCCTCTCATAGTGCCGAGCCTCAGCTGCTCTGTGTGACCCCTTTATGCCTTCAAAACCAGCACCATCTGGGTAACTCTTACACATTACCAAGTCCAGCCACAGCCCAAGGTACAACCTTGGCTATCTCTGGAACACAGCCTCTGTGCTCTCAGAAAACACTTCCCAGAAGATGTCACCTCAATGATGCTGGTCTCTTTTTTTTTTTTTTTTTGATTTTTCGAGACAGGGTTTCTCTGTAGCCCTGGCTGTCCTGGAACTTACTTTGTAGACCAGGCTGGCCTCGAACTCAGAAATCCGCCTGCCTTTGCCTCCCTAGTGCTGGGATTAAAGGTGTGCGCCACCATGCCCGGCCTGAAAAGAGTCTTTAATCTTCCCTCTGGAATTTCACAAGCCAGGCCTCCATCTCCTGCACTGTTCTCATCATTATCTTCCAAGCTCCTTCACAACATCCCACAGAGCTCTTAGCATCGATCGAATAGATCTTGTAGCCCAAAGTTCCAAAGTCCTTCCACAGTCCTCCCCAAAACATGGTCAGGCTGTCACAGGAATACCCCACTCCTCGTACCAATTGTCTTAGGGTTTCTATTCCTGCACAAATATCATGACCAAGAAACAAGTTGGGGAGGAAAGGGTTTATTCAGCTTACACTTCCAAATTGCTGTTCATCACTAAAGTCCGGACTGGAACTCAAGCAGGTCAGGAAGCAGGAACTGATGCAGAGGCCATGGACGGATGTTCATTACTGGCTTGCTTCCCCTGGCTTGCTCAGCCTGCTCTCTTATAGAATCCAAGACTACCAGCCCAGAGATGGTACCACCCACAAGGGGCCTTTCCCCTTGATCACTAATTAAGAAAATGCCTTGCAGCTGAATCTTATGGAGGCATTTTCTCAACTGAAGCTCCTTTCCCTGTGATAACTCCAGCTGTGTCAAGTTAACATAAAACTAGCCAGTACAGCGATCTAATTTCTTACAAAAATATTTTACTGAAGCAAGAAAACACCTGTTACATCCTGTAGGATCTTGCTCCAAATGAAAAGGATGTAGGCTATGTCTAGTAATTATGTAAATATAAACAAAAGACTGTTAAAATGTCACTTTTATTTTATCACACCTGAGTTAAGTGTGGGACAGTGAAACAAATACAACAGGATATATACAGCATGTCAAGGAGGCAGGCTTTAAAACCATGCTTATAGAAAAGAGAAGACTGGGAGGACGCCCGATTTAAGAAGCTTTGGATACTGATTAATGGATATGCAAATATAGTATTCTCCAATGGATTTGGCAAAGATTTTGTTTTTCATTTCCAGTCTTTTAAAGTAGACAGCTGATTTCAGAGCACATAAAATTTAAATACAAACAGTAGAATTCAGCAGAGTGATAAAGGTGCCTGCAACAAAACTGACCACCCAAGGTAATGGTGGACAGCAAGGCTAGAATCCTCATCCTGCGAAGCAGGAAGAGGGGGAACTGCAAAGTGGGGTTTGTGGGTAACCTTAGCTTCTACTTGCTACTTAATTCACAAAGTTAGAGGCCTTTACAGATAACCCACACCCTTTAATTTTCTGCTATGTATTAGTATTATAAGGCCACAATATTCCTTTGGGAAAAACCCTTTAATGATTTTAATATCACTTACTTGTTCTTTTGAAGTGTAAAGTGTCTTAACTGGATTATGATTACAGATCAATTTTAAATACACCATTGCTCCTATATTAAAATTATTTATACTATATATATCTAATATTCAAAGAAATTTACTAGTAAGTGCTACAATAGGCATCAGTCTGACATGCTTATTAATTGATCCCATAGGTATAATTATAGGTCATGACAAGAGTCTATTCTGTCTCACTAATCAGGAACACCGCATTTACAGAACAAATAAACACACATAGTGCAAACACCCAAGGGCCATGCTAGCTCTTCAATTAGCTGTCACAGCTCAGACATGAATCCTCACTGTGTGAGCAGACGTCAGATCCAAATCGTCATCAGAAGGTGCTGGTGGAGGTTGTCAGGCGCCTTCCAATGTAGATCCTAGACAGAAAAGGGATGGCAGCCAATCAGGTCTCACAGTTCTCAGGTGACTTTACAAAGCTCAAAGGGCCAGGCCACCATGGTTACAGCTTTTGGAAGGGAACTGGCCACCTTATACTTGATAAAGTATGACTGTAATCTTCTCTTTTTTGTGATTTTTATTTTATCTTTATGTGCATTGGTGTTGTGCCTCCATGTATGTCTGTGTGGGGGTATCAGACCCTCTTGGACTGGAGTTACACAGTTATAAGCTGTCGTGTGGGTGCTGGGGATTAAACCCAAGTCCTCCAGAAAAGCAAGCAGTGCTCCTAACCACTGAGCCATCTTTCCAGCCCAACTATCTACCATCCTTAACAAGTGTTCTTAGTCATCTAATGTGTATTTCATATTGGTCTAATTTTTCTTACTTAAAATTTAAATTCAGTTGTTTCAAATATTCTAATAAAACTTACTAATATATTAACAACAGAAGTTGAAACTCAATTACGGAGTACCTGTCTACCATGTACAAGGTCCCAGGTTCAAATATCAGTTCAAACCAAATCCACATTCTATCACCATACAGCTGTGCATTCCCTTCTTTGTTGTCAAATGAGCCACACAGCTGCAGGCAGGCTGGCTTCATATCCAGGTTAGTTCATTACCTCTAACCTCAAAGCCCAACCAAGGAATAAGTAATGAAGCCTCCCTTTTCTGCACTCAGTAAGGTGGGAACTGACGATCTCTAGGAAAGAAGACAGGAAAGAATTCTACCTGGCCAGGCCTGTGTGGACTGGGAAGAAATAAGACTGGGCAGTGAGCTATCTGGACTAAAGAGGGTAGCATTCATGAAAGAATGGAAGTTGCCAAGAGATCTTGGATGGGATGGCATCAAGTTCTGAGCCTGGGAAGGATGAAGGACAGAGACGGTAGATAGGCCTATATCCAGCAAGGATTCCTTGAAGGGAAAACTCAGCTTGTACTGAACACAGGTTCCTCGGCCCTGTCCACAGGTTTCCCTTTGCTGTTCTGTTCTGTTTTGAGTTTTGAGACCAGGTCTCCACACGTAACCCTGGCTGGCCTGTAATTCAGAGATTTCCCCTGCCTATGCTTCCCAACGGCCACTGAACCCTGTTGCTTGCTAGTTCTGAGAAAAGGGTTCCAAACCAGGCAGTGGTGGTGCACGCCTTTAATCCCAGCACTCGGGAGGCAGAGGCAGGCGGATTTCTGAGTTCGAGGCCAGCCTGGTCTACAAAGAGTTCCAGGACAGCCAGGGCTATACAGAGAAACCCTGTCTCAAAAAACCAAAAGAAAGAGAGAGAGAGAGAGAGAGAGAGAGAGAGAGAGAGAGAGAGAGAGAGAAAGAAAGAGAAAAAGAGAAAGAGAGAGAAAGAGAGAAAGAGAAAGAGAGAGAGAAAGAGAGAGAGAGAAAAGAGAGAGAGAAAGAGAGAAAGAAAGAAAAAGAGAGAGAGAGAGAGAGAGAGAGAAAAGGGTTCCGGGTGATGGGGATGTGCCTGTCCATGAGACCAAGTGCCAGGAGAGAGGTGGTACAGGCAGGTAGGGCTGCAGCCCAGTAAGCTAAGAGGGGCATCCAGCACCCAGGCAGCTATTTCGTTTCATTTCTACAGGCTGCTCTATAGGGACACTGAGGGTCTGCAGTGCAGGAAGTTAAAGGCAGGGAAGACTGGGATGTACCTATGAGACCCACAACATCCCAAGAAATTAAACATGAAACAGACTGGGCATCAGCCACATGAACAGCTTTTGGGGAAAAGAATATACAGACTACAGAGCCTTCTGCCCCAAACATACCCCCAACTAACACAGACCAGAAGCCTACAGTGGCATCCCAGCCATTCCAATAGACTGCAGGCACCCAACACTGTCTTCATATAGAGGGTGAGCTTACCCCAGCATGGACGGAGGGTATGGATAGGCTTAAAGAAGAGTAAGGGTGGGGGATTTAGCTCAGCTGGTAGAGTGAGTGACCATAAGATTATGTATCCCTGGGTGGGCAGCATCTGTAATCTCAGCACTCGGGAGGTAGACACAGGAAGATCTGAAACTCAATCTCATCCCTGTGAGGCCAGCACAGAATATAAGAGTCCTAGTCTCTAGTGTCCCTTTGACGACCTGTTCTTTAGCACTAGTCCCATCTAAAGAATCCATAGCTGTACTCCCTGGTCTGTTTCAGTCTAAACTAGATACAAAAGCAGAAACCTAAAGGCCTTAATTATTCCATTACTGCCAAGAGGCAAGATCATCCACCCACTGTAGAGGTGGCACAGAGGCCCGGCATGAGAACCACACGCAAGGCATGGTGGATAAAGGCACCTTCCACTGCATGGGATTTTTACTTGACTTGGGAATAAGTTTGTGAAAATGCACCAGCCTAAAATCATCTCTCTCTCCATAAACAATGTAGAAATAAATTGCTGGGGCCTAGACTCACCAAGGACTGCCCTGTCAGAGGGTGTCCACACTCTCATAGGAACATCACTTACCCCAAGCCAATGGCCAGCAGATGAGACAGTAACAGAGATGGAAGGAAAACCTTCAGAAAGTCTGCTGAGAAAATTCCCCCTTTCTTCATAACGCTTGTGTTTCTCATGCTGAGAGTAGCTGTGCGCTTCGGGTGTTTAAAAAGGAACTCCCTAAGGTAGAAAGAAACTGCCAATCAGTGCCCCCTTGTCAAAGGAAAAACCTTGACTAAGAAGAGTGAAAACGGGCTTACTTGGGGGGAATATTTTCTGGCCGACTTGACCAATCCCATATCCAATCTGAGTTTTTCTTCAAGATACTTTCAACTTCTCTTCTTCTCTCAATATAATCTTCCTCAGACTAAGGAAAAGTAAATATTAAATAAAGTAGGTGAGCTTTCCACAGTCACACTAAGGACAAAGTCAGTAAGCTCATCAGAGGACCCCACCTGACATGGTATGAACTATCCCACAACTTTAAATGCATTACAAATTATGATAACATTTAGGTGGTAATGTCCCTTCAGAGATATTCTTTTAATATCTCAAACTAAAATATGATAACCACTGATATTCTCTTAGCTGATGTTCCGTTACATGGGTAATGGAAACACGAATCTGTACGTATAAACACATTTAACAAAATGCAACAGAAACACTGCACAATTACAATCCTCATTTGTACACCGGGTCACATGACCCTAGCAGCTGATATTTATAGCTACCTCCTCTACTACCTATTCTGTATATATTTCCTCCACTTTCAGCGAGCACTGAGGGCAGTGACCCATACCTTCATTCCTGAAAGGTCTGTGCACTTTGTCATCCTACCTAGATTAGATTGTTTGGAGTTTCCCACTATCTTTAATCACAGGACATGGCAGCACCAAGAGACACCCTAAAGGATCTCCTGGAGCCAGACAGACATAATCTTTCTTACCTCCACTGTGGAGAAGCAATCCAATTTCCCCTTGGTAATCTGGATCAATCACCCTCCTAAAACTGGCATTCCTTTCTTAGCCTGTTCATTTAAGGGCATCCGAAACTCAGCTTCCAGTCCAATGGAATGGTTGTTTTGACACCTGGCATAAATTCCCCCACCCCACAACACACACACACACAACACCCCTAGGCAAGTAGAAAAAGGTCATAGGAACAGAATGCAAATAAATCCCTAGTGGGTCACTAGGGGTGATCGTTGTAACTATTCCTTTTTCTACCTTTCGATTCTTGAACCCATGGATCCTGGTTATCAGAGAAACTATGCCATATATTGGATGCTGAATTAAAAAGTATACCATTGCCGGGCAGTGGTTGTGCACACCTTTAATCCCAGCACTCAGGAGGCAGAGGCAGGTGGATTTCTAAGTTTGAGGCCAGCCTGGTCTACAGAGTGAGTTCCAGGACAGCCAGAGCTACACAGAGAAACCCTGTCTCAAAAAACAAAACAAACAAACAAACAAAAAATATACTATTGTTAGGGATCCATGGGTTGAAGGAGTAGAAACCATGGGCATTTGGCCATGTAACTTGCTTGTGCCTTTGGGACCTACTTGAACCTGATCAGATATGTAGATAGCCCTTTCACTTGATAGTGGATTGTTGCTGTACACAGTCACTTGGTGGGCCAGATAACACCCCGTTCATGATAGGCAGCTCGGGTCACATGGTAACTTGGTGGCCCATTGTCAAATGTTCAGTTTCCACTAAGGCCCAATCCCAGACCTCATTTGAAGGGATCTTAATCATCTATCTCTTCTACAAAATAGTACACTGATTCCCTATATTGACGGCATTATGCTGGCTGGATGAAGTGACAAGTGGGTAGTAACTAACTACATTGGACTTGTAACACAAATGTGCACAGAGAATAGAAATAATTCAAGGGCTTTCTACCTCAGTGAAGTGTAAGTCTGGTGGTATGAGGCATTTGAGATATTCCTTCTAAGATGAAACTGCACCAAGAAAGAACACAATGTTTAGCAGGCCTATTAGAATTCCGGAAATGGCACATTTTCTCTTGGGTATATGATTAACCCAGCCCAACTTTGAATGGAGGCTGCAGCAGAAGGCTCTTCAACAGATCCAGGCTGCTCTACGGCTTGGACAATAAATATGATCCAGAAGACCAATGGTACGGTACTTGAGGTATCAGTGCCCAGTAGGGATGCTGTTGGAGCCCTTGAT
Source organism: Mus caroli (assembly GCF_978045245.1). Lineage (NCBI taxonomy): Eukaryota > Metazoa > Chordata > Mammalia > Rodentia > Muridae > Mus > Mus caroli. The sequence goes on along the minus strand of NW_028227263.1, from coordinate 6,713,588 downwards.
GGGTCCCTATAGATAAATCACAGAATGGCCCCCATAGACTTAGAGGTTTCTATGCTTAGTCACCTAGGAATGCCACTACTTGGGAGGGATTAGGAGGTGTGGCCTTGTTGGAGGAAGTGTCTCACTGGCTGTATGGGTTAAGAGGTTTCAAAAGCCCAAACCAAGCTCTTCCTCTTCCTGCTGCCTACAAATCCAGACTTAGAACTTTCAGTGACTTCCCCAGTACCATGTGTCTGCCATGTTTCCTACCATGATGAGAATGGACTAAACCTCTGAAACTATAAACAAGTTTCAAGTAAATATTTTCTTTAAGAGTTACTATGGTCATGGTGTCTCTTCACAGCAATAGAACACTGACTAAGACAGGCTCTGATCTCACAACAATGCTAAAGGTGCTCTTTAGTTTCTACTGAGTTAATATTAGAAAAGTGAGCTCATGGACTGGGGTATAGCTCAGTTTACAGAATGCTTGCCCAGAATCCTGGGCTCTAGCCCCACACTACTACATAAGCCAGGCATAGTTGTACATATTTGTAACCACCTTAGCACTAGGCAAAGTAGATTCCTCAATTAATTAATATCTACAAGATATTTTTTAATGAGCTGTCTGGGGCTGGTGAGATGGCCCAGGGGTTAGAGTACTTGCTGCTCTTTCAGAGAACCCAAATTAGTTCCCATAATCCAGACCTGTTGGCGGACTGCTGCCCATAATTCTAATTCCAGGGGATCCAGTGCCTTTGGCTTCTGGACACCAAGACTCATGTGCACATAGCATACAGACAGACAGACACACAATTTAAATTTTTAGAAATTCTATTAAGGGAAAGTGGTGGATGGGACGATGGCTCAGTAAATAAAATGCTTGCTGCACAAGCATTAGGACCCTCAGTTCATTAGGACCCCCAATACCAGTGGACAAGTTGGCGCACATCATTAATCACAGCACTCAGGGGACAGAGAAAGGCAGGAGGCTGTCTGTGAGTTTAAGACCAGCCTAGTCTATATAGCAAGTTCCAGGCTAGACAGAGTGAATAGGGAAAAAAAAAACAAAAAAATGGGGTTTAAAATGCCTCCATACATATGGCATCATTCTCTCAAACAAACACACACATAAACATAAATAAAAACTTGAAAAACCACAGATCCAACACTCATGTAAAATGCCAGGCACAGTGAGTGGTGAGTTCCATAACCCCAGGCCTGGAGCAGAGGCAGGAGGATCACTGGAGCTCACTAGCCAGCTGATCTACACACAATGGTAAGCTCCATGTTCAATGAGATACCCTTCCTCAAAAACTAAGAGAACAAAGACTCGCGTATGCTGCAAGTCTAGGAGTCAGTTACCGGACTCATGATGTGCTGAATCTTATAGCATGTTCCTATCTATGGCTTACCAGAGTGCTGTTTTTCTCGCCAAAGCTGTGGGTGTCTATTTCAGCTCTGTTGGTATCTTGTGGTGTCTGGGAGCGAGGTGGGCTTGATTAAGAAACGGATAAAACGGAGCAGCATGTCAATTGTGTCATAAGAAGCATAAATTCCAAGGGGCTCTTACCTCATTAAGGGGGTAGTAGAGGACTCTCCAAAGCATGTCTCTTCCCTTTTGCCTATCACCAGACCAGTGCCAAACAATTCCTCAGTCTTTTGAGCTGATCACATAGGAGCCAGCTAGACAGTTCCCTAGGGAAGCGCCCCCCCCCCCCCACCCGCTCCTGCAGGATCGGTCGTCGTATAACCCTTGCAAGCATCTGACCTTTGACCACTGACTGACTCTCAGCCACACACCTTGGATTTGCTCCCTAGTAGTGCTGCCTAGGAACAGAAGCCAGCTGGGGACATGAACAAAACTGCTCAGACTTGGTGTTCACAGTCAACAGCTTCCAAAAGGGGGCAGACTTGGTTATTTGTCTCTAGGTTTAATATAGTCCCTCTAGACTTGAGCCCCAGATCACTTCCTCTCAGCAGACTCCAGAGTTCCTTGTATAATGGAGTTACTCCCAAATGTGGCCTCAGACCTGGCAACCCACCCACAAACACATGCACAATTGTGATTATCCATCTACTAGGAACATCAACACTGTAAGAGATACCCATAAAACATACCTGTCACAGTGAGAACTCTTGGAGCTACTTCGTCCAGATTCATGCTGGGCATCCAACAGTATTTTTTCCATGTCACCATTATAAATAGAGACAGAGGCTGGAACGCTGCTCCCATTGCCATTGCTGAAGTGCAGTTCTACCCAGGAACCTGAGAACAAAAAGGGCAGTTAGCAATCTGTCCACTCGTGGGGCTTGATGACTTAATCCCAGCACTCTGGGTTCAAGGCTAGTCAGGACCACACAATAAGTACTTGTTCCAATCAATCACTCAATGAATAAACAAACAGAGATATAGACAGACAGACAGACAGACCTGCCCATTCACATTCCCAGGAAATACCAAACACATGCATTTCTGGTCCTCTGACCTCTCTTAGGTTCCTAGACTGAAAACACTGTACTCTACGTCTTGCCATTCCTTTATTCCATGCAGGTATTCTACAAATGTGTGATTTACCAGAGGCCAAGATGGGGATCCTGTTTAAGCTGGCATAAAAATGGAAGCCCAGCCCCTGCCTCGGCCTCCTGGGTGCAGGGCTTACAGTCATGGGCTAATATGCCTAGCTAAAGGCTCAAACTCAAGCTATTCCCACATTTAGATCACATGGCCCTGGGGTTCTGTAAAGTTCACATTTCTGCTCACTGCTCTGCATTTATACCAGAAGACAGATTAGCACGTTTTGAAAACAGAACAGTTAATTTCTGGTTATATTTCATTCTCTAAAGGGATCTACCTTTCTTTTTGTTTTGTTTTTGTTTTTCGAGACAGGGTTTCTCTGTCAGCCCTGACTGTCCTGGAACTCACTCTGTAGACCAGGCTGGCCTCAAACTCAGAAATCCGCCTGCCTCTGCCTCCCAAATGCTGGGATTAAAGGCATGCGCCACCACGCCGGGCTAGGGATCTACCTTTCAAGTACTCACACAGATCTTTACACTATAGAAGTACAGCATTAACACACATTAAAAATGAACTCTCTGCTGAGCCCCCTGCAGACCCTTTTAAAATGGCAGCCAGAGGCCCGATCACGATCGGGCGTGTTGGGTTTGCTGCTGTGCAGGCTTGCAAGCCTCAGGCTGTCCAGACCTTACAAGCATGGCTCCAAGAGGCCCATCATACTGCAAAAATGTTATAGAAATATGGCAAAGTTGGGAAATACTACATTGCTGGCATCCTATGTGAAGTATATAGAGTCTACAGATGCCCATGAGGCTCGATCTTAGTGATGCAGAGTATGAAGACCTTTTAGAATCACCTCTTTCCTGGAGGTGCTAACCTAACACATTCAGGTTATTCCTGAGTGGCCAAAATATTTTACAGCAAGGCTATAGAGAGTTATGATAATGGAGACTATTTTCCTGTATAGGGAACACGCCTTGAATTTGAGGAGCTTTCTGTCCTGGTTAGCAGAGAGAACGTACTAACGTGTACAAACACTAAGTCAGAGAAATTGCCCTTGAACTTCACTGCAGGTACAAGACAGAGCAGAATGTTCCAGAATTTTCCAGCTGAGTTATTGAATTCATTAGCACTGGAAAATCTGACTGCGGGCTCAGTGGTTAAGAGTACCGACTGCTCTTCCGAAGGTCCTGAGTTCAAATCCCAGCAACCAGAAAAAAAAAGAAAAGAAAATCTGACTGCAAATTTTCACAAACAGAGTCTCTCTGAAGAACTTTACAATACAGATGGCAATGCTGAGTTCATTTCAGCCATGGAAGGATTTAAGTATCCAGTGTATGCTGTCCAGTGGCTTCCTGAGGAAGCGCCGTTAGAGTGGCAGAAGCTGCATGCTATTTCTCACGCACCAAATGCTAGGAAGACTTCATTCTACTCTGCAGACTGTTTTTTTTCTGAAGCTCGGGAAAGCAGTCACCACTTTGAGAACAAGCTTGAGGAGACTGAACCCTTACCTACCAGTTCTGTCTAGTTTACACTGGAAATATTTCTTCATTTCAGCCATCTTTTTTTTAAGGATTTATTTATTATGTGTAAGTACACTGTAGCTGTCTTCAGACACACCAGAAGATGGCGTCAGATCTCATTACGGATGGTTGTGAGCCACCATGTGGTTGCTGGGATCTGAACTCAGGACCTTCAGAAGAGCAGTCAGTGCTCTTACCGGCCGAGCCATCTCGCCAGCCCCATTAATCTTACACGTTTGACTGAAAATCTTCAATCTGGTAACAGAGCAACTCTTCGTACGTAATTCTGTCACTGAATTGCTAACACTGCTCAGGGCGGTATGAGAAAGCCACACAGATGCCTTTGCTGTGTGCCTGGTTCTGATTCATGGCTTGATACATGATTATTTTTATCAGATTTGATAACCTGACAGTGAGAAAGATTAAAAATATCATGGTGTTTTTCATGAAAATTCCTTCTATGTCTGAAGATTCTAAGATATAAAAAATATTTAAAAATGAACTCTCGGGGTACACTTTGGTTCTCCAACACCACAATAATAAATGAACTCTCGGTACTGTTCCATCTGTGGCTTGCTTTCAGTTTGGTCGGCTGAATGCATCTACTAAGATAGTTAAGGGCTGGTGCTATAGATCACTGGAAGTATGCTTGCCTTATAAAATCATAAGGCTCTAGGTTCAAGCCCCAATACTGCCAAATGTTTGTGTGTATACATGTGTATTTTTCAGCAGGGCATGGTAGTACACACCCATAATCCCAGTTATTTAGGAGGCTGAGGCAGGAGGACTACCAAACTGGAGATCAGTTTGTGCTAACTTGTAATAGTTGATTTGAGTTCTCTCTTTCCATCATTTGGGCCCTGGGGATTGAACTCAGGTTGCCAGGCTTGGCAGCAAGCCCCTCCCATCTCACTGGCCCCTGGTGCTTTCTTTGGCAGAGTAAGAGTGTGTATTGGGGGGAGGGGGGGGGCGGAGAGATGGCTCAGAGGTTAAGAGCACTGACTGCTCTCTTCCAGAGGTCCTGAGTTCAAATCCCAGCAACCCCATGGTGGCTCACAACCATCCGTAACAAGATCTGACGCCCTCTTCTGGAGTGTCTGAAGACAGCTACAGTGTACTTACATATAATAAATAAATAATTAAAAAAAAAAAAGTGTGTATGGGCCTCATTCTGGGCCCAAGATTACTTCTCTATTTTGACTCACAGGCCCATTTGCCTGTAGAAAATCCTTTTGAGCTAACCTGTTCTACACATCAAATTGAAGGGCAGCCAGGACTACAAAGAGAATCCCTAACAAAAAAAAAATGAAATAACTGGTTGTACACAGAACAGAAAGAGGGAGAAGACAACCACAAATGACTGGAAAAAATGTATGTGCTGGAGAAGCTGAAGAAACAAATCTTGTGGCCACTATAACTTTACTAAATACAATAATAATTACTGAGTTGTTCTGTGTTCCAGGTAACGTGGTACCATTTGATGATGCAGCTAACGAAGAAATGGAACCACTCCTGATCAAGTCACTGGGAGTTGGGGACAGAGCTCAGAAGTAGAGCTTGTAAGAGGCCCTAGTTCCGATCTCCAGTACCAAAGGGGAGGGAAAAGGCAAAAGGATTGCTTCAAGTTCAAGGCCAGCTTGGGCTACATTGAGACTCTGTCTATAAACTACCTCACACAGAGATCCAAAAAAGGAAAAAGGAGCTGTGCATGGTGGTACACACCTATAATCCAGTAGAGGTGGGAGTTCTTTTGACAGGGTTTCTCTGTGTAGCCCTGGCTGTCCTGGCACTCACTTTGTAGACCAGGCTGGCCTCGAACTCAGAAATCCGCCTGCCTCTGCCTCCCAAGTGCTGGGATTAAAGGCGTGCGCCACCACGCCCAGCTGAGGTGGGAGTTCTTAAAGAGTTCAGGGCCAGCCAGGAGTGGTGGCGCACGCCTTTAATCCCAGCTCTTGGGAGGGAGAGGCAGGCGGATTTCTGAGTTCAAGGCCAGCCTGGTCTACAAAGTGAGTTCCAGGACAGCCAGGGTGATACAGAGAAACCCTGTCTCCAAAAACCAAGGATGGGGTGGGGGTGGGGGGCATGGGGTGAAAGAGTTCAGGGCCATCTCCAGTTCAAGGGAGCCTGTGAGCGCCCTGTGCTATGTGTGATGAAGCTTAATGCTACCCATATCTTTTCTGGGGTCTTACATAAACAGTTTGAGGTCATGTTTTCTTCTTCCCAGGACCTCGTCCTGATGCCAAATGTAGAGTTTTTCCCTACACTAACTACCAATTTTCCAAAATCAACCAGGGGAGTCCAAGAATTCAATATTCCCACACCACCTCCTAAGATTCTTACCAAATCCCATAAATTCAAGGCTGAAACCCTCAAGGATGCTGCACACCACACACCAGCCCCAAGCAGAGCACACAGACTATCCACACTTCTGCTCCATTACAAACTTAAACACAAGAAAGAAAAGCTCAAGTCTCTGCAGCCTCCTCCGATTTAATGCTTTGCTGGAGTTGAGAACTCAAGAAAACATGTTGCTTAAGTTTCTAATACAGTTCAGAAGCAACCACATGGAAGCACACACCAAGGGCAGAGAATACCACCTTCCTGTTGCCAACCTCAAAACCCCGTAAACATTCTGGTCAAAGCTGGCTATGGTGACATTTTCTTATATTTTTAATAGCCTAACCTCCAACTCCCTCCTCTCCCTGGTACCCTAAGTTTCTACCCTCTGACAACTTATTAGTTACCAAACTCTAGCCTGAGGCTATTCTGGGTCTCAAATAATTCATCTCATTCTTGAGGGCTCCTTATAAAGTTGACCTGAGTAACAGGGTAAAACTCCTAGCTAAGAGATTTGATTTGTTTCATCTATACATACACACACCCCATCAGTCCTAGCTCTTGGGAGTACCAGGATGAGACACTGTAGTGTATAAAGTAAGATATATCTCAATAAATAAATAACTAAATCAATCAATCAGACACTCGGGAAATCCCACAACTTTGAGAGCTTGTATAAGGAACTAAGTCACAGATAGATGTGTGTGTACTTATTGCACAAGGGGCAACCAAAAATGAAGGGAACCTATTATCTGTTCTGATCTGCACTGCTGTAACAGTAAGCCACGGGCTGGGTGATTTATAAAGAAGTATTTCTCGCACTTGTGGAAGCTGACAAACCCAAACTCTATGCTGTCTGTAAGGAAGCCAGTTCCCTTCATCAGACGCTTCACCTGGGCTCCTCACAGTGCAGCAGGGCCCCGGCTCTGCTTTTCTCATACGGGCAGCATTCGTATCATAGCAGTACTCTCAAAAACCGTCAGGGAATCCTGGCACTGGTGGCGCACACTCGGGAGGCAGAGGTACACAGAACTCTGATTCTGAGGCCAGCCTAATCTACAGAGTAAGTTCCAGGAAAAGCTACCCAGAGAAACCCTGTCTCTGGGGGAGTAGAGGGCACAGATCTGTAGCAAATATCTGCGAAAGGCCCCAGCGCCTTAGAGGCGGGGAAACAATCCCATTTGGAATAATCTGGTGCAAAAACCTTGAGTCCAAACGCTCCAGGAATGATTTACTAGGGAACAAGATTTATCATTAACCTGTGTCTGGACAGGAACTGTAAGTCCTAGAAAACGGAGAAGACTGTTCATTTACATACATCCTGCAGTCATTCATCAGAAGCAAGAAAGGTGGGAATGTGAACTTACAACCCTAATAGAACATTTAGAAGTTGAAGGCAAGTTTAAGGCCAGCCTGGGCTACATGACTGTGACCTTGTCTCAAAAAAAATAAATTTAGCCGGGCAGTGGTGGCGCACGCCTTTAATCCCAGCACTGGGGAGGCAGAGGCAGGTGGATTTCTGATGAGTTTGAGGCCAGTCTGGTCTACAGAGTTGAGTTCCAGGACAGCCAGGGCTATACAGAGAAACCCTGTCTCGAAAAACCACCAAATAAAAAAATAAATAAATAATAAAAATATAAATAAATAAATAAATAAGTTGTTTTTAAAGAAAAAGAACAAAGAAACTTAACGTCAAGGAACCTCCTCAGTCAGCACACAATTAATTTCACGTAATTTAATACATTTAGGCCTCAAGACAGCAAGCAGTGCTGCTGGCCCCCAAAGCCCCCATTTGTTTTCCAGTCCACTTGCCCACTTCTGAGTTACACCAACAAGATACACATCAAGTCCTATATACATCTTCTGAGTGCAGAATGGCTAGGCACTGAACTCAGGTCCCCTAGGAAGCAGAATGCGCTCTTACGTGTACAAGTGTTTTCCCTGCAATATGTCTGTGTACCACGTCCGTGGTGCCCATGTTAGACAGAAGAGTGTATTAGATCCCAAGAACTTACAGTCGTAAACAAGTGTTCTTGACTGCTGAGCCATCTCTCTAATCCTTCCTTTGGTTTTGGAGACAGAATCTCACTCCATAAGCCAGGTTGGCCATTGTGCTAGTTGACTGTGTCAACTTAACACAACTTAGAAACAACTGAGAAGAGAGGGCTTTCTGGAGTAGTTGATTTGAACTTTCAAAAACTGGCTCTCTCCTTCTACCATGTGGGTTTCTAGGGACCAGACTCAGATCAACATGTCTGGCAGCAAGAACCTTTGCCCGCTTAGCTATCCTGCCAAGCCTATTGGAAGTGCGTCTTACTGAGGAATTATTTAGGTAAGGCTGGCCTATGGGTTTATCCATAGGAGCACGATCTTGATTGTTAATTGATATAGGAAGACCCAGCCCCGTGTAGGCAGTACCATTCCCTAGTCATTTGTGGAATGACTGTTTTGGACCTGTGGGTCCTAAACAGTTTAAAAGTCAGATACTGCTAAACAGAAAACCAATGAGCAGGCCACATGGGTGTACTCAATTCTCCCTGCTCTTGACTGTGGGTGTGATGTACTAACTTCCCTGAGTTGGTCCTCAACTTTCTCCCAGTGAAGACATGTAAGCCAAATTAGCCCTTCCTCTCATAAACTGTTTTTGGTCAGAAGTGAAACTTCTGTTTCTACACCCTCAGCCCCCAAAGGATCCCAACTTGGATGGCTGTTCTACTGAGCCATCTCTCCAGCCCAAAAAAAGGTTATCTTTACCTCAGTCAGACTCTGGAGTACAGAGATTAGAGGATTGCTCTACCATCCTGCTTTCCAAACTGCTTTTCTCACCATCTAGAGCACTAGAATGACAGACTTGCGCCAGCCCACCATTTATGTGATTCCATAAACCTCAGCCGTAAATAAGCATGCTATTCAAACACCCTAATGACCCGCGCTACACCCTCAGCCCCCAAAGGATCCCAACTTGGATGGCTGTTCTACTGAGCCATCTCTCCAGCCCAAAAAAAGGTTATCTTTACCTCAGTCAGACTCTGGAGTACAGAGATTAGAGGATTGCTCTACCATCCTGCTTTCCAAACTGCTTACAGAATGACAACCCTGGGAGTGAGTCCCTTCTCTGTATTATCCTCTATATCCCAAGGCAAACTTGTAGACTGTCAATGCCTAACAATAACTATACCCAAAAGAGCCCCATGCAGAGAAACACAGGGTCCCTAGTCTCATGTCCACGTCTCAATCATGGCTATGGAAGGAGAATCACCTTCATTGTTTTTCCCATAGTTTTCCAGAAGCTGAGGCCAACTTGAAAACAGAGTTAGAGGTTCAAGCAAATATGCTGATAAGCTCAAGCAGGGACAGCATCCAGCAAGAGCTAACTAGGCAGTCCTCAGAAAGGAGCAGGCACCCACACAACCTCCACACAGGAACATAATGCCACAGGAGAATGATGCTATAGCATTCCCAGAAAGCCAAGCAAGGGGGCACCAAGTCTGGGGGAAGCACTGCCCCAAACCACACAGGACTTCTCCAGAAGCGGCCATTGCTGTCTCCACACCTAAACAGCCCCCTTGGGTTAACTTAGGAAGTTGGCAAATGGTTCCAAACTGAATCTGCCTAGTACATAACCTAGACTACTGGCTTCCTTTTCAGTCACATACACAAATGTGCATTTTAGTGAAAGTGTCTCATGCAGGCTGGTGTTAAACTCCTGATCTTCCTGCCTCCATCTCCCAAACACTAGGATCACAGGCTTGCATCATCTGTGTACCTACTGGATTCTAAGGCTAGTGAACTTATCTCTCTGCCTATTGCTAGGCTGTGCCTGTCTAATACGTCCTGAGTCAGGTGGCTCCAGGTATCCCTCTGGTGCTGAGCAGTCAGTCTGTGCCATGTCCTTAACTGAAGTAGCCATCCTTAGTTCCACTTAACCTCTGGATCTCACTGGGACTATTTACAGAGGTTCGGCTAGAGCCAAGGAGAAACCCCTTCAGTGTATCCATGTTTTCTCTTCATGCAAGTCTGTCCTTGATAGTTTGCCTATAACCAACAGAACCACTCATCAGAACCAGTTGCAGACAGGGCAGCTAGCTAAGTGAAGACTTATTAAATCTATACAGTGGGCCTTTCAGGAAAGGGCAGCAACCAAGGTACAGAAATATCACAATACTTATCTCTCCTCCAGCATGCCAGAAGTCATACAGAGAAGAAAGCCAGCCCTGCTCCTAAACACCTTTCAATAAGATGGAGCAGAGGTAAAAAGGGAACAGAACCAATCAGTGTTGTGGGTGACGCCTTCAGGAACGCTGGTCCCGGAGGTTGCTATGGGGAATATTTGCTGTCCCACCTACCAACAAGGCTTCCACAGCTCTCAGCCTCAGAAGTAAACACGAAGCGGCAAACAGAGGAGCTGCCTCAGCTCTGACTCCAAGCTGGGATTCACATTTCATAGGGCAGCTGAGACACCCCATGTGACTAAGTGACCCCTCCTACCCTGAGCTAGACAGTGAGCCAGTGCTGAGCTGCACGTACACCCCAAACAATGGCCCAAATCCTTAGCCTGAGTTTCCACACCGTAACCATCTTTTTATAGAATAAGTAAAAGAGAAAAACACAAAACCTTAACCCTTGAAACGTCTAATGACAACCCCCTTCGGCCAATGACTCAGCAGTCTGGCGTGCATGTCAGCTGAGTGTACGTTAACTGAGACCTCTCAGGAATACTCAGAAACTTCCCTAGATGAAACCTTAACAGCATACAGTGTCAGAAATCAAATTTCAACTAGCTACGAAAGTGACTGTACAGAAAACATCACTTGATCTCTTAAGAGAAAAGACAAAAAAAACTTCTCAGTCAATCAAAAAATTCCAACTGTTTGACGTTTGACATTAGGGAGTAAAACCTGAATTACAAGTTTTTTTGTTTTTTTTTAATGTGGCTGTAGTTTGAAAATACAGATTCTGTAATGTGTTAGGCTGATTAAATTCTGCCTACTAAAATCTCGTTTAGGGTAATAAATGCAGCTAACTCAGTGTCTCTTAATGCAAGCTTTTTAAAAACTCTTTTAACACAACACTGCTCTGAGTTACCCTATTCCAGCACTCCAGGACACAGAATCTCTGGACAGCATAGTCTACACAAGTTCTAGGACAGCCAGAGCTATACTGAAAAACCACGTCTTCACACTAAAGTGGGTACTGTGGCCCACACCTTTAATCCCAGCACTAGGGAGGTGGAGGCAGGCAGACCTCTGGGAGTTCACGGAGAGTGAGACCCTGCCTCAGGGGGGAAAGAAAAAGTTGACACTAAAGCATTCATTTTAAAGGTTTGGAAAGCCTCTCACGTTTACTGACATGTGTTTTACTTGGTGAACTCTTGCTTCAGAGAATACAAAGGTCAACAGGATCCTCCTCCAGTCTCAGGGACTGAGGATTAAGACTCAACTCAGACCCACCAGGTAGCTCTCAGAAATGTACAATGGCACATAACACCCAGGGTGGCCTTGCAAAACTAGCAGCTGTCTGCACAGTGCTAACAGTCTGTAAAGGCTGGTGCTGGGAGAGCCTTTTTGTTATTTGTGAGACAGGGTCTGGCTACAGAGCCCCTAACTAGCCTGGTACTACTGTGTAGTCCAGGCTAACCTGGAATTTGTCAAGACTCAACTTCACCCACCCCATGATGGGATTTTAGGTGTGTCACCACACCCAGCCTCACTTCCATTTTAACCTACAATCACTTCACTGCTTGCAGTGAGCCTACTGAACTAAATTATAAGCACTTTACCCTCCTTTTGAGTTGTTGTAGCTCTCTTCCACACTACCTCCAGCCCTACCCCCTTTTTCTCTTTGTAGACTTGGCTGTCCTGAAATTCACTCTGTAGACCAGGTTGGCCTCGAATTTACAGAAATCCCCCTGCCTCTGACTCCTGATTGCTGGGATAAAAGGCTTGTGCCACCACTGTGCGGCTATCCCATCTCTTAACTCTAAAACCTGACAGAGGTCTGAAGTCCTGTATCCTCCTCTTCCATCAGGAAGTGGTAACAAAGCAAGCCAGGGGTAAAGATTGGGGGAGAGGGGGACACGGCGACAAAGCCTGTTAATTCCAAATTCCAGCTACTCTAGAGGCTGAACCAGGAGGATCACAAGTTCAAGGCCAGTATGTCTTAAAGCAATAAAATGAAAACTGGTAGTGTTGCTCAGGAAATGAGCACTTACCCAGCACGTTCAGATCTGGTTCTGTCCCCAGTACCAAGTAGGAAAAGTGAGAGGCACTACAGTCATAAATACTAATGACTTCAATCAAAGCACTGAAAATTCAACCTGCAACCTCTAACTCACTTAAGCAACTCTGAGCAAGGGGAAGCCAAGGGCCTGAAATCTGAGCTACTCGGGAAGCTGAGGAAGGAGGATCGCAGAGTTCGAGGCTCTCCTGACCTACAGAGTCTGAAAACACAGTGTGAAGAACAGAGCAGGAAAGAAAGACCCGGCCTGCCTGTGAAGGTACTGTCTGTAAGATGCACCGAGGCTCACCACCCAGCCCTGGCTGCACCGAACTGCATCGCGGCCTCCACTCACCGCACCCCAGCCCGCGACCCTACCTCCTCCGCGGCCCCTCTCGGCCCACTGCCTCACCCTGCAGGTTCTCCTCCCCGCTCTGCGACATGGTGGCTCGGCAAAGGAGCCCGAGCCCAACTGCGACAGGCCTGGGAGGCGGTCACCGAGAGGTAGCAGGGGCTGCCTGCGCCGCTCAGTTCTGAGGCCAGGCGACACTGGACTGAGGGACAAGGGGCGGGGCGGGGCGGGACGCACGCGGCGGCGGAGCCCATTGGCTGGGGGGCGGGGCCTGCAGGTGGGGGAGGAACGCGGGGGAGCGTGTGGCACGTGCGGCGCGTGCGCCGGCATGGGCGGGGCCTGAGGCGGGAGTGCGCGGGAGGGCGGCTGTTTTTTAAGGTCTAATGCAGAAGTGGACCCGGGGCTGTGCCTGAGGCTGGAGTAGCTGGGACCTAGGCGGGTAGGGAAGAGGCTGGGGGCGGGGCTCGAGGTCTGAGCCTTGGGACTCCGAGGTGCGCGCATTGCAGAGGCCAAGGGGCGGGTCTTGAAGCCAGGCTGGAGGTGGGCAGACGTGGGCGGGCTCCGAGATAGGCGTGGCATGAGGACGTGCGGCCAGGTTTTTGGGCGTCTGGCCTTGGGTGCTGAGTTTGCCACCTCCTGCTCGCGGTTGACCCATAGTGCCCCAATCTCCTCCGGAACCTGCGAGCGCCAGCAACGGGAGCACACATGGTCTCGCTGTCTCTATGCACGCTTACAGATAGTTTTTTTTAGGTTGCATCTTTAAGAAAAATGCAGTCCGGGAGTGCTTATGTATAACTCTAGTCCCAGCTCTGGTTCGTGGCCAGGCTGGGCTGCACGGTATGAAGCTGTTTACAACAAAGCAAAACAAAAAATTTGCCAGTATTCTACTGCAGCATCAATGGCGAGTTGGGGAGTGCTGTAGTATGCTGCATGCGAGAAAGGACGGCATTTTTGGACAGGAACGGTTGGAGAGACCTTTGGAGGTCCAGTTTTGAGGATTCTGCATCCTCCCTGTAACCTACCCAGTAGCTCCTCTGTTCTTGGAGGTTGGAATTCCCTCTTGATACAGTTCTGGGATAGAGAAGGGGCATGTGAACCTCAAAAGAAGCTATCTTAGTAGCAGTGGGTCAGGTCACTAGAAGCAGCTTCATTTGGTGTTTTGTTTTTTCCCAGACAATGTCATAACCGAGGCTGGCTTTGAATTGGCTGTGTAGCAAAAGCTAACCTTGAATTTCCGATCCTACTGCTTTCGCCTCCTGAGAGCTGGGATTATAGCTATGCAGCCTTGATTTCCGTTTGTTTTGTTTGGAGTGCTAAGGTTATACAAGGGCCTTGCAACATGCAAGTTCACTGCAGCTGAGCCATGTCACCAGACAGAATCTGATGTCTTTTTTTTTAGACAGATTTGCTTTGCAACCTACTCTGGTCTTGAACTTTTTTTCCTGCCCCAGCATCCCAGTGGTTCCACCACTCTTAACTGAAAGCTTGCTTTCTTACAGTGCTCGGAGCTCTAGCCTAGGGCCTTCAGAACAATAAACAGATTTTCTGCTACAGAGCTACAACACCAAACCTTTGTCTCAAACCCCCAGGTGCTGGGATTACAGACATACAACCACACCTAGCAAGAAAAAAAACAGCTGTGGTCCTGCTTGGTGACAGACTCTGTGTCCAGCAAGAAACAGCTGTGGTCCTGCTTGGTGATAGCCTCCGTGTCCAGCATATCCAAGGGTTCAATCCCCAGCTTGCATAGATATGTGTGCCTGAATGACAAAGGGAAAAAGAAGGGTCTGGGAATTCTCTACACCAATCTACTAAGAAAAGGAAAAACAAAAATGTGGATTTTTAGGGGTTAGGGATGTTATAAGTAGAGATTTATGTTTTTTGGGTTTTCGAGACAGGGTTTCTCTGTGTAGCCCTGGCTGTCCTGGAACTCACTCTGTAGACCAGGCTGGCCTCGAACTCAGAAATCTGCCTCTGCCTCCCAAATGCTGGGATTAAAGGCGTGCACCACCACTGCCTGGCCCTTTTTTATTTTCTATGTATGTATGTGTGTGTATGTATGAGGCTATTTATTTATTACAGGGTCTCTCTAGGTCTTATGGAACTCACCATGTAGGTCAGGCTGGCATTGAGCTCTCAGAAATCGGCCTGTGTCTGCCCCCTGAGTGCTGTAGACATTTGTATTTTAAGGGGAAAAGGTTGTCCACCTCTTTAGACCATTCAATAAAAAACAGGCAGAGGAGTCAGTTGTTTGTAGTGGAGCACCACGCCTTTAATCCTAGCCCTCTGGGAGGCAGAGGCAGGTGGATCTCTGTCCACATGGTGAGTTCCAGGCCAGCTGGGTTACAAGGTGAAAGCCGTTCAAAGGGGAAAAAAATAGGAGGTGATGACACACATCTTTAATCCCAGCACTTGGGAGGCAGCAGAGGCAGGTGAATTTCTGAGTTCGAGGCCAGCCTGAAAGCAGTCTGGGAAAAATCTAAGGTTCCTGAGTGACTTTCCCAACTTACTCTCAACCCCATTGAGAGTCTCAATGAATCTGTCCCTCAACTGCTGCAATACCTCAGAGGCACTCCATTCATGACTAAGCAAATAATGCCAGTAGTGTGGCTCAGAAGCCTGGTGCATCTATTAACAAGTTCTAGCCAGGCACACTTGGGATGTAGAGCCAAAAGGATCAGTTCTAGGCTGAGAGTTACCCACATAGTGACTTTGAGGCCAGCCTGGACTAAATGAAACCCTGTTTCAATAAGTAACTTACATAAGTAAAACATGGGCCTCAGCAGGTAAAGGTGCTTGTCACCAAATCTGACAACCTAAATGCAGTCCCCATGGTGGAAGGAAGGAGAGAACTGGCTCCCATGAGCTGTCCTCTGACCTTCACGTGTACCAAGGACACGCACATACAAACATTAATAGAATGTTTAAAATAAATTCAGAAACTGTTGTGATTGATTGAGATAGGATCTTACTGTATAGCCCTGGCTGTCCTAGAACTCACTATGTAGACTTGAACTCAGAGATATGCCTGCCTCTGGCTTTCTAGTTCTGGATTAAAAGCATGTTTCACATTGTGCTAGTAATTTATTCTTTTGTTTTGGGTAGTTTTTGAAACAGAGTTCCTCTGTAACCCTGGCTTCTCTCTCTCTCTCTCTCTCTCTCTCTCTCTCTCTCTCTCTCTCTCTCTCTCTCTCTCTCTCTCTTAGCAGACTGACCTCAAACTCAGATCTCCCTGCCTCTGCCTCCTGAGTGCTGGGATTAAATGTATGTGCCCCACCACCCTGCTAGTAATTTATTCTTTAAAAAAATAAATTAACTGGGGCTGGAGAGATGGTTCAGCAGTTAAGAGCACTGACTTCTTCCAGAGGTCCTGAGTTCCTGAGTTCAGTTCCCAGCAACCACATGGTGGCTCACAACCATCTGTAATGGTATCTGATGCCCTCTTATGGTGTGCCTGAGTACTCATATACATAAATAAATAAATAAAATCTAAAAAAAATATTAAAAAAAAAATAATTAACTGGATGTGGCAACTCCACCTATAATCCTAATACTCTAGAGGTCAGGACAGGATCATCAGTTCATTAAAATGTATTTATCTATTTACACATGTGCAGAAATATTCATGTCATGCTCATTGATTGATATCAGAGGGTGACTTAAAGGAGTTGGTTCTCTGCTTTCTCAGTGTGAGTCACTACTGACAGGTGCTTTTACCTGATGGGCCATTTTGACTACCTCAGCCATGAAGTAGATTCAAGTATAGGACAGAATACAGAAATTAGTGAGGCTTTGTGTCAAAAAGTAAAAGGGGGGTTGGGATACTCAAAATGTAGATGGCTTGGCTATCATGCAGGAAGCCCTGGATTAAAAAAAAAAAAAAAGACTAAGTTTTGTGGCCCACACATGTAATTGAAGCATGATGTGAAAGGCAGGACAATCCACTGTTCAAGATCAAGTCCGAGTTACATGAGACTTAAAAAAAAATACTAAGGATGTAGTTCAGTATAGATTTCTTCCCTTGCATGTGTCAGGATCTGGGTTCAATCTCTAACGTTGCGGGGGAAAAAAAAAGCCAGGCAGTGGTGGCACACACCTTTAATCCCAGCACTTGGGAGGCAGAGACAGGCAGATTTCTGAGTTCAAGGCCAGCCTGGTCTACAGAGTGAGTTCCAGGACAGCCAGGGCTACACAGAGAAATCCTGTCTCAAAAACTCCCTCCCCGCCCCCAAAAAAGCAGAGCAATAACAACCCCAAAACAAGAACCAAGTTATCCTAAATGGCATTCTCCCACATGAAAGCATTCATTTATTAATTATGTTTCTGAAGCAAGGTCTCACATGAAGCCAGTGCTGGACTCCCAACTCATGGGTGGCCTCCACGACACCGGGATTACAACACTGGCTCTGTGTGCCCAGATAAAGCACAGCCACTGGAACTTTGACAGTCACCAAAAAGAAACACAAAAATAAATAAATGTGTTTACCAAATACTTGGGTGGAGAGTGTACAAACTACTAAGGTGTGAGGGGTGGGGGTAGAATCTCTAGGTTCAGATGCTTTGGTCAAGTTCTGAGCCTGCGGTCAGGGAGGCTAGGCAGTCTAGATGTGCTATACATTCCAAGAGCTTTATCTTTAGATAGGAGGTTGTCAGGGCAGATCTGGAGGTGGATGGTAAGTACCTGCTACAAGGAGCTAAAGATAGCCCGAGGCCATTTTGGCTCTGACCTACAGTTTTCCATCTCCAATTCAACATGTTCTCAGCCAAAGGCCAAGCATTACCAGCACCTTTAATGTCCTAGGCTCTGCCTCCCTAGGACCTCAGCTCACAAGGCATTATTCTAGGAACACACCTGTAAAACCAGCAGTTAAAGGGCTGGAGAGAGGCTCTCTGCTCCTCCCTCTTCCAGAGACAGCCTCATCTTCTTGTGCAGTGCCAGCCTCGTTCTGTAGACAAGATGGTGAAGGTCAGTGGGCACCTGGTTACCAGGGCTGCCTACTGCTCTGCACTTGGCAAAGTGAAGATTGTTGCCATCAACAACCCCTTCATTGACCTCAACTACATGTTCAGTGTACCAGTATGACTCCACCCATAGCAAATTCAACAGCACAGTCAAGACTGAGAATGGGAAGTTGTCTCCAACAGGAAGCCCATCACCATCTTCCAGGAGCAAGATCCCGCTAACATCCAATGGGGTAATGCTGGTCCTGAGTATGTTGTGGAGTCTATCGGTGTCTTCACCACAGTGGAAAAGGCCGGGACCCACTTGAAGGGTGGGGTCAACGGGTCATCATCTCTGCCCCTTCTGCCAATGCCCCCATGTTTGTGTGAACCATGAGAAATATGACAACTCACTCAAGATTGTCAGCAATGCATCCTGTACCACTAACTGCTTAGCCCCCTTGGCCAAGGTCATCCATGACAACTTTGGCATTGTGGAAGAACTCATGACCATGGTCTATGCCATCCCTGCCACTCAGAAGACTGTGGATGGTTCCTCTGGAAAGCTGTAACATAATGGCCGTGGGGCTGCCCAAAACATCATGCGTGTATACACTGTTGCTGCCAAGGCTGTGGACAAGGTCATCCAAGAGCTGAACAGGAAGCTCACTGGCATGGCCTTCTGTGTTCCTACCCCCAATGTGTCTATCGTGGATCTGACGTGCAGCCTGGAGAAACCTGCCAAGTATGATGACATCAAGAAGGTGGTGAAGCAGGCATCTGAGGGCCCACTGAAGGGCATCCTGGGCTACACTGAGGACCAGGTTGTTTCCTGCGACTTCAACAGCAACTCCCACTCTTCCACCTTTGATGCCAGGCCTGGCATTGCTCTCAATGACAACTTTGTGAAGCTCATTTCCTGGTATGACAATGAATATGGCTACAGCAATGGAGTCATGGACCTCATGGCCTACATGGCTTCCAAGGAGTAAGAAACCCTGGACCACCTGCCCCAGCAAGGACACTGAGAACAAGAGAGAGGTCCTAAGTTGCTGAGGAGTCCCTGTCCCAATTCAGCCCCCATCACTGAGCATCTCCTTCACAATATCCACCCCAGACCCCCATAATAATAGGAGTGGCTTAGGGAGCCCTCCCTACTCTCTTGAATATCATCAATAAAAGTTCACTGCTCAGAAAAGCACAGGGCAGTGGTGGTGCACTCTTTTAATCCCAGCACTTGAGAGGCAGAGGCAGGTGGATTTCTGAGTTCGAGGTCAACCTGGACTACAGAGTGAGTTCCAGGACAGTCAGGACTAGACAGAGAGAGAAACCCTGTCTTGAACCACCTCCTGCCAAAATAAATAAATAAATAAATAAATAAATAAATAAATAAATAAATAAATAAAAGTTTGAGATGCCTCACTGATTAAGAGCAGTGGCTGCTCTTGTGGAGAACCCAGATTCAAGTCCCAGAAGCAAATAGAGCAGTGGTTCTCCACCTTCCTAATGCTGTGACCCCTTAATACTGTTCCTCGTCTTGTGGTGACCCCAACCATAAAATACCTGCTACCTTGTAACTTTGATTTTGCTGCTGTTATGAATCATGATATAAATATCTGATATGCAAGATATCTGATATGCAACCCCTGTGAAAGAGTCTTTCAAACCCCTAAAAGGATCATGACCCACAAGTTAAGAACCACTGGCATAGACTCATCATGAGAACTCCAGTTTCATGGATCCAACACCCCTTTCTTGTCTCCCTGGGCACCAGGCAAGCACATGATGCAAAAACATAGGTGTAGGTGAAACCAAACTCAGTAAGCTAAAAACAGGAGACCTATCTTGTTTTGTACTGTTTTAGTAGTAGTAGTAGTATGGTCATGTGTGTGTGTGTGTGTGTGTGTGTGTGTGTGTGTGTGTGTGTCTGTGTTGGGGGGATTGCCAGTAATGGGGATGAAATGTGGAGGTCAGAAGACAACTTGGTGCAGTCCACCCTCCCCTACTATACGTGGGTTCTAGAGACTCAAACTCAGGTCAGGAATTATTTTACCAGCCAGATCATCTCGCTGGCCCCGGGGGACCTTTTTCTTCTCTAAATTACAGGGAAAGTAGCTGACATGTTCATTTTGTTTCTTCTGCTTCCTTCAGTCCCTTTTAAAAGTCAACTCCTCTGCCCAGCTCACTGGCATACCTGTTCTATGTTATCATGAAGTGTTGCTTGACTCTAGAATCAAAAATAACAATGCCAGTTAAGATCTATAAACAAGCAGGGTGGTAGTGCTGTGTGCCTTTAATCCCAACACTAGAGGGGCAGATCTCTTGAGTTCAAAGCCAGCCTGGTCTACAGAGTGAATCCAGGCCACCCAGGGTTACAAAGAGAAACTCTCTCTTGAAAAACCAACAAAAAAGCAGCTTTGGAAGAAATGGTTAATTTTAGCTCATAATTCCAGGTTATGGCCTATCATTGCCAGGGAGTCAAAGCGTGAGCTTCTGGCATCTAGTCACACCATATCATGAGGAGAGAGCAATGAGTGTGTGCAGCTAAAGCTCACCTTGATTCCTCTATTCAGATATAGTCTAGGGCTCCTAACCAATAGACTGTGCTTTTCACCTTCAGGCTGGGGCTTCCCACACCAACTAAGGCACTTAAGATAATCCCTCACAGACATCCCCACAAGCCAAACCCCACCTAGCAAATTCCTCACTGAGACTCTGGTCTCAGATGATTATAGAGTGTGTCAAGTTGACAATTAAGATTAACCATTGTGGCTGGAGAGGTGACTCAGAAGAACACTAGACTGTCTTCTAGGATCTGGGTTCAGTGCCCAGGGGCAGCTCGCAGCCACCTGTAACTCCAGTTCCAAAAGATCCAATGCCCTCTTCTAGCCTCCATAAGTATAGAAGAATTTCCCCCAAAATGAATTTAAATAGTAATACAACAAGAAGCCTGTGACTGGGCAGTGGAAAAGGAAGACGGGTGAGGATTTTTAGAGATGGAAGAGAGAGGAGAAGGACGGAAGATGGAGAAAGAGAAAGACAATCCAGATTCTGCATGGCTTTAAAATATCATAAAAGGAAAGGATACTTGAGATAGCGTCTAATCTAGGCGGGCAGCTTGTACCATTATCAATTGGCTCTGAAATTATTGTGTGGGCAACTTGTGAATTGAGAATTTACTGATATATAAATCTGACTGATTAATTAAAAACCTCTAGAGTTTTGATTTACTGGGTTAAGGGAATTTGTGATAACTAGCCTTGGGGGTAGATGGCTGAGAAGGTACAAGGGGCTCTGAGGCAGGCAATCGGAACCTGGGGCTGGCTTAGAGGTGGCAAGACTGGTGGGGACAGAGAGCAGCTGTGTATAGCGTGGGATGGTTACCATTTTTTATTATTTTATATTTTTATAAGCAATACACATGTGATGTGCGTACATGTATACAGACAAAACACCCATGTGCACATAAAATAAAACTTTTTAAGGAAGGGGGCCCTGGAGAAATGGCTCAGCAGTTTAAAAACTTGCTGCTCTTACTGAGGACTCCAGTTTGGTTCCCAGAACCACATCAGATAGATCATGAATCACCTACAACTCTAATCCAAGAGGACCCCGCATTCTCTTTTGGCTTCCAAAGGTACCTGCACCCATACGGCACACGCTTACATAGACATAGACACACCAAAAAGTGATTTAAAAATAAATAAAAAATAAAACTAGCCTTCACAGTAGCCCTCTCTGATAAACAGTGCAGTTTTCCTGTATAAAGAGCCAGAATAATACTGAGGGTTTGCATGGCCACAATGGCCGTGGCCTAATAATTACATAGTGAGGGCCCAGGCAAAAAGAAGATAGGGTGTATGAGCCAAAGGTGGCAGAAGTGACAAATGTGACTTTGACCCAGCTGGGAGAAGTCCCGGGGCATTGGGGAGAAGGGGTTATAAAGAGGATGTTTATTTCTCCATAGTGAAATAAATCAGAGGTGGGAACCTGAAATGAATTCATCCCCTGCTGGCTGTTAGCAGGAGGTCTGCCTCTGACGTGGAGGTAGGAAGGGCAGTTCAGCTCCAAGGAGCCCTCTGAGTGGCTTCCGCCTTTCTGGCAGGAGCCTTGTGCATCAGGCTGTACTGACCGCTCTGTTCTGCCTCCTTCCCTCCTCTAGGAAAACACCCACTTTTCCAGGAATTCACAGTGACGCCTATGCCACACCAAGTTATTTTTAGAAACTGGCGTGATGAAATCTTCAGAATTGTAAACAACATGCACACGCTTTAGGTCCCAAGTGTACTTGTGCAGCGTCCCAGTTGGCTGCAAAGTGAGATTCCCCGGGGAAGGAAAGCAGCGTGTACTTTGATAAAAGTCTGAACTGTACTCGCCAGAGAACTTTCAACACAGGAAGCAGCTCAGGCTCCGAGAGTCAGGCACAGCCGAGCTGGGGCTGGACCGAGCTGGGGCTGGACCGTATCCCCAAGGACCGTCAGGGTGCGCTGGGCTGTGGCCACCGCTGTTGTTTGTCCTTGGTCAGTCGGTGAGGCAATAGCTCCAGGCCTGCTTCACAGAGATTGCAGAAGTGGAGTAACAAGTCAGGTGGCTGGAGACCAACATGCCAACAACTGTCTCAGGACGAAACGTGCCCAACAGCACTCGGTCGTGTAGCCTCTCAGGGCACACGCCCATAGCCATGCCCATAGCCATATCGCCACTTGGTGGTCCTGGCGCGAGGTACAGGGAGGAGACTATCTTAAGGAAGAAAGGGCTTTTATAGGGAGGAAAGGTAGATACAAGGTGGCTGTGAGCCAGAAGATGGCACTAGGCAGTCGCCAGCCCCAGTTGAAAGTGTCTCTTAGCCGGGCGTGGTGGCGCACGCCTTTAATCCCAGCACTCGGGAGGCAGAGGCAGGCGGATTTCTGAGTTCGAGTCCAGCCTGGTCTACAAAGTGAGTTCCAGGACAGCCAGGGCTACACAGAGAAACCCTGTCTCGAAAAACCAAAAAAAAAAAAAAAGAAAGTGTCTCTTTTTTCCTCTTTCTGGAACATTTCAATTGACCTTGATCTCTTGAGGCAAATTTCTGTCATTCCTTTTTACATTTGTTTGTCTGCTTGCTTGATTTCTTGTCTCACTTTTTTTGTTTGTTTGTGACAGTATTAATATATAACCCAGTTGATCTTGAACTTGCAATCAGTCTTCTTGCTTCATCTTCCAGAGTGCCGGGATCACAGTCATGTCTCACCGTGCCGGCTCAGGAAGAATTGCCTTTTTGTTTGTTTGTTTGTTTGTTTGTTTGTTTGAAATGAGACAGGAGCTCTTGTATCCCAAAATGGTCATGAATTCACAACATAGTGAAGGATGACTTTGAACTTCTGATGCTCCTATCTCTACCTACTGAGTACTGGGATTAGAGATGTGACCACACCCAGTTCATGGGGTGCTAGGGCATCAAACCAGGGCTTTGTTGATGCTTGGTTACTACACTCTACCACACTTCTAGCCCTGTCATATGCTTATTTTACAAAGACAAACCTTTCAGTTTTGTAGAAAGAGTAAGCATCAAGGAGAAAGATTTCCCAAATGCCCCTGACCACCCCCTACACACACATACACACATACACACACATGTACACATACACACACATACATACACACACACATACAAACACATACACATACACACATACACACACATACATACACACAAATACACAATACACACACATACATACACACACATACACACACATACACACATACACACACATGTACACATACACACATACATACACACACATACATACACACACATACACACACACGTACACACACGTACACACAAGTTCCTCTATCAGCCAGAGTGTTTATCTTTGTTAAACCACACACCTATGGAGTCACCAGTGGACCTGTGGCCCATGTTGCTTTTGCTGCCTACTCTCTGGACCTGACTCATGCAGAATGGATTACCGTTTTAAGTCCCTGCCCTCTGTCTCAACATCCCATCCCCTGGTAACACCACTTTTTTTTTTCTTTCTCTACAGACTTATCTTTTCCAGAATGCCACTGATAGGAGCCTACAGCATAACATTTTCAGTCGGGCTTCTCTCAGTATTTGTTTTGTTTGTTTGTTTATGTTAGAAAGGGTCTCACTATGTAGCCCCGCCTAGTTTGCAACTCACTATGTAGATCAGGTTGGCCTTGAACTCACAAAGATTGGCCTGTCACTGCTTCCTTGGCGCTGGAATTAAAGGTGTGGGCCATCATGCTCAGCCTAGACATGCATTCTCTGTTTTATTTTCAGGATTTTTTTTTCATGGGTATGGGTAAGTGTTATGCCTATATGCATGTCCATCTGTACCTCAGATGCATGAAGTGGACATGGAAGAGGATGCCGGAAGATGCCCTGGATCTTCATCAGATCCCCTGGAACTGAAGTTACAGAGTGGTGAGCTGACATGTGGGTACGGGGAATTGAACTCTGGTGTTTTCCAGTAATATTGTTCTATGTCTTTTCCTGGCTTGGCAGCTCATTATTGAACACGCTTCCATTGTCTGGGTGCAACAGGATGTATACTTCTTGGCCTACTGAAGGATACCTCAGCGCTTCCAAGTGTTGGCTGTTACCGCCACGGCCTCCATGAATATGAGTGCACAGGTTCTGGCCATGCAGCCTCTAGTCTTCCTCACCCAACCCTCCTCTGAACTCTCCCACATCTGAACTGCTCAGCTACTTCCCAGTCTTGCCCCAGTCTCCCGACAGGACTCTCCCTGCCCAGGCCGCAGGCTGGCCCTTTGCCCCAGACAGAGCAATAAGCGTTTTCTCCTGACTCCTTGGCACTGTTCCCTTGTTAACTCATTTCGGGCCATGCGCTATCTTAGGAAGATGTAGTCTTCACAGGACAGATGTCTTCAAATCTCAGGCCAAAAATCTTACAAACAGAAGTAATGGTTTCTGATGTTTATGTATTACAGTAGGGGTTTAGTTGTTATTTTGAAACAGGGTGTCTCTGTGTAGCCCTGGCTGTCCTGGAACTCACTCTTTAGACCAGGTTGGCCTTGAACTCAGAGATCTGCCTGCCTCTGCCTCCCCAGCACTGAGATTAAAGGCATGTTCCATCATGCCCCACATTGGGTTTTGTTTTGCTTTTAACAACAGCAGCTGTGGCTGATGAAGAGAACACCACAGGTTTCCCCAGCTCACGCCATCCCACATCCTCTGACCTTGGCCTTAGGGCTACTGTCCAGCTGAGCGGAAGAAGCTGCCAGCTCTAGTGTTCCAGCTACATTTTGGGTGGGTAGGGAGCCTGCACTGCAAAAGTTTGCCAGATCTCAGATGGAAAACACAGCACAGCACAGCACAGCACAGCACAGCACAGCACAGCACAGCACAGCACAGCACAGCACAGCACAGCACAGGCACCCTGCTCTTGGATGGAGACAGCATGGAAGGAAGACATCACCATGCTGCTCTGCTGTTCACTCCAGTGTGAGTACAGTAGGTGGTAGAAGGGATACGGGGGAGGGGGGGCGGGGAGACAGGACACAGGGGAAGAGAACATCAGAACAAGCGGCAGCTGTGTCCTCAACTCTTATGTTTTGCCTCTGCTCCCCTCATGCATCAGTCCCCCAGACCACTTCTCAGCCTAGATGCAGCTCCCCAGAATACATCAGCCAGGACCCTTCTGACCACTTCTGTGGGAACCACCTGAATTCTGAGCCTTGAAGATCCATTTAAGGAGTCCCTAACCCATGAGCCAGGTACACAGAGCAGCAACTTCCAAGCTTGGCTGCACAGTACCCCCTTTTGGCGAACGCGTTCAAATGACAAATCCCAGATCTTCTGGATTCAGAAGTCTTTTAGAGTCTAAGCTGTCAGGTTGTGATGATTCTGGAGGCCACAGGCAGTGCTCCACTCCTGCTGTCAAACCCATTGGCTCCAGGTCTTCTTCTCTGCAGCTGAAGCTGTCTTGATAGCTTCTTCGTCTCTGGAACCAGAAGATCTGATGTGAGAAACACCCAAGCAACCCAAACAAACCCAGCCTTTCATCTGAGTAAACCCACTAAATTATAGTTAAAAACTCCTGAGGAGTGCAGGGGCAGCCTCTATGAGTAAGATACTCACCGGAACAGAGCTACACAGAGCCCAGCTAGACAATGTGCCACCCAGGGACTTGAGGACTTCACAGGTATTCACTTGTCTGTTCTCATCCCCTGTGGGGGCACAGTTCCTTCCAACCAAGGATGAAACACTTCATGCACAGTAATGACCCACCAACAGCTCGTCTTTCTATAAGCACCTTGTGTGATCCTGGAAAGAAAATGGTTCACTGCCCTCTTGCCCCAGAAACAACACACAATTATGCAAATCAAGAGGTCAGCTCCTCTTATTTATTCCCTTTAAAAATAGCCATGGAACTACCCAAGCCATCAAGGGTCCACACATCAGAAAAGCCATCAAGTCTCTGAAGGTGACACTTTACGGAAGTAGGGTGTACCATTCTGGAGGTGTAACAGCAGTTTGAGTAGGTGTGCCTGGGCCAAACACTGGATCATTGGCAAAAATAAATAAATAAATCAGTAAATTTTGGCTGCATATACTTAAAAATACAGAGGGTAGCCAGGTATGGTGGTCCATGTCTTTAATCCCAGCACTCCAGAGGAGCAGAGACAGGGTGATGTCTGTGAGTTCAAGGCCAACCTGCTCTACATAGCAAGTTCCAGGCCAGCCAGGACTGCCTAATGAGACTCTGTCTCAAGGGGAAAAGAGAAAGCTAAGAGTAATTAATGGCTGACCTTCAGGTTTAGGCATAGATTATTATCTGATCATTAGACAAATCCAGGTGGGCAAAGCACTTGAGAATTCTGAGCCCTGCATAGAAAGCTCAGGCCCACACAAGCGCTCTCCTGACGTTTGTGGACTCATGACTGCAAAGGAAGAAAAGGGCATCCCTGAAGAAACAAACAAACAAGCAAACAAAAACCCAACCAACCAACCAAACAAACAACTCAAACAAACCAGGAAACAGAAGCAAAAGAATAAATTAAGAACATTACTTAAATTTTTTACAGTTGTCAAAATTTCTTCATATCTGTGTACCTAATTCTTCCTAAGTTTCAGGACGGAGAAGATGGTAACAAATGTTAGACCACTGAGACCTGCTTCCTCCTGGGAAAAGCTGAGCTGAGCTCTCCGGGTGGCTATTTGTTGGCTCACTGACACCCCCTGCTGTTCAAGATGCAGAAACCTGAAAATAACACAAGAAAAGTGCCCCAAACTGGAAGCTCTGTGCAAAAGTGTCCATTGCATTTTTTTTTTTTTTTTTTGGTTTTTCGAGACAGGGTTTCTCTGTATAGCCCTGGCTGTCCTGGAACTCACTCTGTAGACCAGGCTGGCCTCGAACTCAGAAATCCTCCTGCCTCTGCCTCCCAAGTGCTGGGATTACCATTGCATTTTTATTCAGAGCAGACACAAAATAGAATGTTTCTCAGTGTCCCTACAAAGGAAAATAGGCAAACAATGGTAAATTCACACAGCATTACAACATCTAGTGTCTTAGGGCTCTCCATCCCTTTGACAAAATATCAGAGGAGGAGTTTATTGACTCCTGGCATCCTGCTCCATTACTTTGGACTTGAAGAGAGGTACAGCAGCAAAACTGTGTGGTGGGCAAGGCTTCTCATCACAAGGAGGTCAGGAAGGAAAGGCAGAGCGGGAGAGATCTAGAACAACACAAACCCTTATTGGTCCCGGTGACCTATCTCCTCTATAGTTTATCCTGCTGTGGACTGCTCAGTGGATTGCTCTGCTGGGGAATTTACAGCCCTCTGATCACCTGGGGCCACGCTCGACCAAGAACACGAGCCTTTGGAGACAGTTTATGTCCAACCCACAACACCCAGCCATAAATAAGAACAAACCACAGAAGCAGGCAGCAATTCGACGTGTTCATGATCATGTCAGCTCTCCACATCTGCTGCTTCTGCATCCATGGATTCCAGTCCCTAATCTGGGGGTGAAAATCAATCGCAAATTGAAAATGTATGATTTGTTTTGTTTAAGATGACGTTGTAGCTGGGCGTGGTGGCGCACGCCTTTAATCCCAGCACTCGGGAGGCAGAGGCAGTCGGATTTCTGAGTTCGAGGCCAGACTGGTCTACAAAGTGAGTTCCAGGACAGCCAGGACTATACAGAGAAACCCTGTCTCGAAAAAACCAAAAAAAAAAAAAAAAAAAAAAAAGATGACGTTGTGATTAGTGTAGTTAACTTGACAGGACCTAGAATCATCTAGAAGACAAGTCTCTGGGCATACCTGTGATACAGATTAGTTAAGCTGAGATGAAAAGATACACTGTAATTGTGGACAGTATCTTCCATAGACTGGGGTCCAGGACTGATAAGGAGAAACAATGTCTGAGCTGTTTTCCTGAGCTGAGCACAGGTTTGCCAATATCCTCTGTTTGCTGATATGGGCACATCACGCTAGCAGCTTCGTTCTACCGCTTCTGTGCCTTCCTGCCTCCCTCAGCATGATGGACTTCCCTTTGAACTGTGAGACAAAACCAGTCTTCCCTCCCTTAAGTTGTTTTGGTCAGATTTTGTGTCAAAGCATCAAGGAAAGTAACAATAGGCAGAATCCTGTTTTATTTCTCTGACTGCCTTGGTACCTGTGTATGGGCTAGGTAGGCTGTCTGCCAATCCTCCTGCCTCAGGCTCTTCAGTTTCAGAATTGCAAGAGTGTGTCACCACTCCTGATATATAGAAGACATTAAAAACATGTACTTATTGCATACACTAGCAAGATTTTGCTGAAAGGACCCAGATATAGCTGTCTCTTGTGAGATTATGCCGGGGCCTAGCAAACACAGAAGTGGATGCTCACAGTCAGCTATTGGATGTATCACAGGGCTCCCAATGGAGGAGCTGGAGAAAGTACCCAAGGAGCTAAAGGGAACTGCAACCCTATAGGTGGAACAACAATATGAACTAACCAGTACCCCGGAGCTCTTGTCTCTAGCTGCATATGTATCAGACGATGGCCTAGTCAGCCATCACTGGAAAGAGAGGCCCATTGGACTTGCAAACTTTATATGCCCCAGTACAGGGGAACGCCAGGGCCAAAAAGGGGGAGTGGGTGGGTAGGGGAGTGGGGGGGTGGGTATGGGGGACTTTTTGGATAGCATTGGAAATGTAAATAAGGAAAATACCTAATAAAAAATTAAAAAAAAAAAAAAAACCACAGGGGAAAAAAAAAAGAAAAAAAAAAACATGTACTGCTCTCACAGAAGACCAGAGTTCAATTCCATCCCCCACACCAAGTGGCTCACGGCTTCAGTTCTGGAGGAATCCAGTGCTTCTGGCCTTTGTAGGCACTTGCACTCAGTGCGTGCACGTACACTACCTCTTGTATGAGTGCTCATGCGCGCGCGCGCGCGCGCACACACACACACAATTAAAACAAACAAACAAACAAACAAACAGGGCTGGAGAGATGGCTCAATGGTTAAGAGCACTGCCTGTTCTTCCAGAGGTCCTGAGTTCAATTCCCAGCAACCACATGGTGCCTCACAATTATCTGTAATGGGATCTGATGCCCTTTTTTGGGCATTCACTGACAATAAATAAATCTAAATTTTTTAAACAAACAAACAAACAAACAAACAAAAATAAGGGGCTAGGGAGATGGTTCAGCAGTTAAAAGCACTGGTTGCTCTTCCAGGGGATTTAGACAGTTCTAGCACTGTAGGCTGCTTGCTTATAGCCATCTATAACTGCAATCTCCTAGGATCCCTTTCTTCTGGCCTCCACCAACACCAGGCACACATGTCACACACTGACATGCATGCAGGCAAAATACCCATGCACACAAAATAAAACAAAAAAATTAAAAATAAATCTTTCAAAAATTGCTATGTGCTTATCTTTTTTAGTGGTGTATTGAAGTCAAGGCCTCACACATACTTGAAAGTTCTGGAACACTGACCTATATCCCCAGTGTCTTAGTTTATTTTTCTGTTGCTGCCATAAAATACCATGATAAAAGTAAATCAGGGAGAAAATGATGATAGAAATGGAGGGGATGATGGAGAGAGGAATGGAAGGATGGAGGGATGGAGGGATGGATGGAGAGATGGAAGGATG
The DNA here is from genome assembly GCF_978045245.1 of Mus caroli. Classification (NCBI taxonomy): domain Eukaryota; kingdom Metazoa; phylum Chordata; class Mammalia; order Rodentia; family Muridae; genus Mus; species Mus caroli. The sequence goes on along the minus strand of NW_028227263.1, from coordinate 6,683,595 downwards.
GATGGATGGATGGATGGATAAAGGGATGGAAGGATGAAGGGATGGAGGGGTGAAGGGATCTTGAGAGATGAAAAGATGAACAGGATATAGGGATGGAGGCACAAAGAAATGAGGAACAGAGGGCAAGGATGGAATAAGGGATGAAGGAATGGAGGGGATGGAGAGGTGGGGGGATGGGTGACAGACAAACAGCAAACAAAGCTGCTCTTAAGTGCGCTGAGTTCCTTAGCAAATGTAAGTAATGAGTGGATTAGGTTGGAGAGAGACACACTGGAAACCAGAGGACCAGAAATATTCCCAGGAGAAAATGACAGCTTGGGTGTCTCAGTGACAGCGCACTTGCTACAACAAAAAACGACAACAAAAACAGCAAAAACAAAGAAACCCCAAACAAACCTAGAGGGAAATGACTCTTCAAGGACTTCAGTCACCCACATGACACACCATCCAGACCGTCCTGTTCATAGATTCACAAGCACACCAGTCAGCTTTAGCAAGCTCCGCTTTGGGCTGGTACAGGTTGTATGTGCCTTAGTTTCCACATCTGCTCTTGACCGTGGGTGTAACTAGCCACTTAAGCTCCTGCCTTGGCTTCCCAATGATGGTGAACCACGGCTTGGAACTGTAAGCTGAATAAATCCCTTCTCCCTCAAAACTGCTTTTGACAGGGTATTTGATCCAGAAATGAAAGTGGGACACAAGGTCTCGAGTAGCACAGGCTGGCCTCAAGCTCTGAGCATAGCCTTCACCTTTTTCTTCAGTGCTAGGGTTATAGTCATGCGCTACCACACCCAGCGTATGCTCAGGACTTGTATGCTAGGCAAGCACTCCACCAGCTGTCTTACATCGTTATACCATGCAATCCATTACTTAGATAGCTTTTAAAAGATAGTTTTAAATACGATCTAATGCTATGTATTTATAGTATTTATAATTGTATACATTGTTTCCCAGAATACTTAAAATCTTTACTGTTCATGTTTTTTTCTTTTGTTTGTTTTATGTGTGTGTGTGTGTGTGTGTGCGCGCACGTGTGTGTGTTTTCAAGACAGGGTTTCTGTGTTTAGTCCTGACTGTCCTAGAACTTGCTCTGAAGACCAAGCTGGCTTCTAACTCAGAGATCTACCTGCCTCTGCCTCCCTAGTGCTGGGATTAAAGGTGTGTGCCACCATGACCTGGGTGAATGTTCATGTTATTCTCTGTGAGGTGTTTCTGATGTTGTTTCAGATTTTTGTTTGTTTGGCTTGGTTTTGGTTAATTAGTTTTTGCTGCTGCTGCTGCTGCTGTTGTTGTTGTTTCTGTTTTGAGGGACAGAGTATAGCCTCTCTCCACTTTCTGTTTCCTGTGTTTCCTGTATGAGGTTAAGATGTGATCTCTCAGTTTCCTGCTCTTGCCGCCATGCCTGCCTGTTTCAGACTCCAGTCCTCAGAAACCATAAGCCAGAATCAATTCTTCCTTAAATTGCTTTTCTTTTGTAATAGTATTCTATCACGATGATGACAGAAAAGTGACTGATCAAAGGTCCCGTGACATTTTAGCAATTTCACACACACAACCTGGAGAAGTACCATCTGTGCATCATATCTGTGCTGTGTAGATCTGGGTTGTATTTTAGAGAATAGATTCATTGCAAAGATGCTTGGTGGTTACACAGATAATGCAAGTGGTAATCTCTGACCTTCAAAGTATCAGTCATGTGTTTCATATAACCCTAGCCCTTGGCTCAACATTTTTACTGCCCACAGAGGCTAGGAGCCCCTGAAGGGTTATGTAATACTTTTTGATACTGTTGTGTGCTTTGACACTAGTAAATATTTTGTATTCAATAAGTTTTGAATTGGAAATGGTAAGCATACATCCATGATCCTAGCATTTAGGAAGCTGAAGCAGCAGAATTTAGGTCAGCCTAAGCTACATAGAGAGACTTGCTCTTCAAAACATTAAAAAAAAAAAAATCCCCCCCCAAACAAAACTCAAACCCACACAGATTTTTGTCTTCGCCCCTGCACATCGGGTTGGTAGAAGCTGCCAATGAGACCATCTGTGCTTAGAATTTTATTTGGGGAAAGATTTTTTTAATCCATTGATTCAATATCTTTAAAATCTTTTTCAAAGCTAATTTCGTTATGTTTTCAGAGTTTTCCATTATGTCTTTAATTTTCAAATTCATTGGCACAGAATTTACAAAACCTCTCATTTTAAAATATCTGATCCATTTTAATATTTAATAAATGTGCCTGAAATTTGTGAATTGAATGGTAGTGTGTGTGTGTGTGTGTGTGTGTGTGTTATATGCATGCATTGGATGGAAGCATTCTTTTGCCCATGTGTGTGGTTGCCCACTCGTGTGTATGCCTGCATGCAGAGGTTAGAGGTCTGAAGTGGATATCTTCCTCTGTTGCCAACTTATTTGAGATAGGGCCTCCCACTGCACCCAGAGCTTGCTGGCTTTGCTTGCTAGGTTAAACAGCCAGGTCGCCTCCTCTCTGGGCTTTCAAGCACAGGGTTACACATGTATGTGACTGTTAGGATTTGAGTCCACATTCTCACTGTGGCACTGCTAGCTCTTCACCCTATGAGCCATCCCTCCAGTCCCTCTATGGGTTTTCAAGATCTGCCTACTTCTTTGTTGCTCTTAAGGATTCTTATTTTTGACTGGATTTAGAAGTCGAAGCTCTAAATGAGGACAGCCTATGTCGCTTGGCAATCTGTTCCTGGCATTTTTCTTTGGCCTCCTTTACTCTCTTGGACAAAATTGTAGTGCATAATGCAGCCTCCATCTTGTTTTTCTTAGTGACTTGTTCCCTCAGAGAAATATGTTGGTGTTTGTGTCGCAGAACATTGGAGTAATAGAACCCTGAACCTTGGATGCTTGGGTCCCAAGCTTCTTACCTTCTTGAAGGGCTTTATCACAATGTATTGCCAGATACCATCTTTAGAGAGATTGAAGGCTTTCAGAGTCTGCTAGCTAGCTTTTCCAGCTGCCAAGGCACAGTCCAGGAGTGGTCCCTTGACCTCCCCTCCCCCCAGTAACCACAATGCAAACACTCAGACTAACATCGTCAATGAATCAACCAAATCTCTCCCTAGTTCTCCTTGGCCTATAACAAAAATGCCCCATACTCTAGGGCAGGCACACTCGTTCACTTCAGTGAGTTTCTTTCTTTCTTTCTTTCTTTCTTTCTTTCTTTCTTTCTTTCTTTCTTTCTTTCTTTCTTTCTCTCTCTCTCTCTCTCTCTCTCTCTCTCTCTCTCTCTCTCTCTCTCTCTCTTTCGTTCTTTCTTAAAGATTTATTTATTATTATATGTAAGTACACTGTAGCTATCTTCAGCAGCACCAGAAGAGGACGTCAGATCTCATTACAGATGGTTGTGAGCCACCATGTGGTTGCTGGGATTTGAACTCAGGACCTTTGGAAGAGCAGTCGGTGGTTTTAACCACTGAGCCATCTCTCCAGCCCTTTAGTGAGTTTCTGATAGCTGGCAGCTGGGAAGGATATACTCAGCTTCATGACTGCCTCAAAAACAAACAAACAAACAAACAAACAAACAACTCAGAGCCTCTAAGGGTATGTTTAAAGTAGACTCTGACTTAGTTTACTTTTCTATATTGTACTTTTCCTCCAATTTCATGAATTTTTTGTCTTATAGCTATTAACTCCTTTCACTATATTTGAATTTGATTTGCTATTTTTCTAAGTTCCTAAAATAGATAAGAGAGAAAAAAAAATCCTTGAATGTGCCAACAGCCTTGCCCCAAAGTCATGTTGCTATTCTACTAGCTAACAAAGTAGATTTGAGAAAACCAGGCGTGGTGATGGTGCTCGCCTTTAACCCTAGCACGTAGGAAGCAGAGGCAGGGAGATCTCATTCATAGTGAGTTCCAGGACAGACCAAGCTAAATAGAGGTCTTGTCTAAAAAATACAACAAACAACAACAAAAAAAACCTGTCTTATTTCATTAGCACACACTCACTGTATGTGGTGCTGCGCTACATAAGGACATTTTCATATAAATGTATAATGAATGCTCTTTGAGCACACTCTCCAAGTCCTCCCCCGCCCTCCCCCACACTTCTCATCCCTCTGGAGCCCTCCTATCAGACATACTCACATATGCACGCGCATACATGCACACAAGGAGTGTGGCAGGGGTGAGTGGAGCGAGATGGCTTAGAGGTTAGGAGTGCACTCTGCTTTTTCTGAGACCCAGGGCTCAGTTTCCAGCACCCCAATTGGTCAGTTCCCAGCTCCAGGGTGTCTAATGCCCTCTTCTGGCCTCCATGGGCACTGCACTCACAGGTACAAACCCACTTAACATACACAATCCCACATTTAGATACGCACATATACATATAAATAAAAATTTTAAATCTAGGAACCACACATAAAGGAAGACAGTTGATATTTGTCTTTCTGACCTGACCTAACTCACTTAACATGATTGTTCCCATTCATACCTATTTGCCTAAAATGGCATAATTTCATTTTTTTGTTTTGTTTTGTTTTGTTTTGTTTTGTTTTGTTTTGTTTTGTTTTGTTTTTTTGAGACAGGGTTTCTCTGTGTAGCCCTGGCTGTCTTGGAACTTTCTCTGTAGACCAGGCTGGCCTTGAACTCACAGAGATCCTCCTGCCTCTGCCTCCCAAGTGCTAGGATTAAAGGCCTGTGCTACTATCACCTGGCCATAATTTCATCCTATGGCTGAAGAATCCTATTGTGTTTATACAGCCTGGCTTTCTTATCGGCTCCTCTATGGGTGGATGCCTGGACCAGCTTTGTAACTTAGCTACTGTGAAGAGAGCTGCAGTGATTCCTCATGTACAATTCCAGTCTGTGAGGTAGGGGGTGAATACCCAAGCTTGGCATAGCTGGGTCATAAGGTAGAGAGGTCTGTCTGCTATTTTAGACTTTGGAGGACTTCCATAATGTCAGCACTTGTTTATAGCCCCATCCCCCAGCATGTGCAGCGACCCCCCCCTTGTTCACAATCTCAGCAATACTTGCTGCTGTTACTTTTCCTTTAAAATTAATTTTCTAAAATTTTATAAGCATGGGTGTTTTGCCCGCCTGCATGTCTGTACAGTACTTGCATGTCTGGTATCCTTGGAGACCAGAAGAAGGTGTTAGATCCTTGGAACTAGAGTCACAGATGGTTGTGAGTCATCATGTGGGTGCTGGGAATTGAACCTGGAACCTCCAGAAGAGCAGCCAGGGCTCTTAGGTGCTGAACCATCTCTATAGTACTGATTTTTGGTTTCTTTTCTATTTCTTCTTCTTCTTCTTCTTCTTCTTCTTCTTCTTCTTCTTCTTCTTCTTCTTCTTCCTCTTCCTCTTCCTCTTCCTCTTCCTCTTCCTCCTCCTCCTCCTCCTCCTCCTCCTCTTTCTCCTCCTCCTCCTCCTCCTCCTCCTCTTCTTCTTCTTCTTCTTCTTCTTCTTCTTCTTCTTCTCCTCCTCCTCCTCCTCCTCCTCCTCCTCCTCCTCCTCCTTCTCCTTCTCCTCCCCCCTTCCTCCTCCTCCTCCTTCTCTCCTCCTCGTCCTCGTCCTCTTCCTCCTTCCTCCTCCTCCTCCTCCTCCTCCTCCTCCTCCTTCTTCTTCTTCTTCTTCTTCTTCTTCTTCTTCTTCTTCTCTCTCTCTCTCTCTCTCTCTCTCTCTCTCTCTCTCTCGCTCTCTCTCTCTTCTTTTTATTTTGTTGTTGTTATTAAGACAGAGTTTCAGTCTGTAGCCCTGGCTGTCCCTGAAACTCATCTGTAGACCAGACTGGCTTTGGACTCAGAGATCCACTAGCCTCTGCCTCCTGAGTACTAAGATTAAAGGTGCCTGGACAATATTTGATTTCTTTATCATTGTCATTTTGATAGAACCTCATGTAGGTCAGACTAGCTGAAAACAATATGTTGCCAAGGATGGCCCATATTCCTTCTTTTTCCACGCATGAGGTGCTGGGGCATTGTCAACGCTTCTAGCTAAGTGCATGGAGTTTAACTGTGTACACATGTAATGGCAACTGACCTTGGCTGTGTAGCCCCTCTCTTGCCTTTAGATACTTGGACCTGATGTTTGCATTTTGGGCTGTGGAATGCTGAGGGTGGCCCTCACAGTGTCTCACCTCGATAACGACTGTTTCCATCCTGGCATGTTTAAAAGCCTTTTCTAACACATCATGTTTATTCTTTGACCAGAATGTGTTATTCAAAGTGTGGTTTTTGTTTCTAAGCATATGGCCGCACGCTGGTTATCTAGTTACCGATTTCTAGCTTAATTGCATTATGGTCAGACAATATGCTCTATGTGATTTTGTGATTTTAATTCTTTGAATTTTTTTTTTTTTTTGTGAGACTTGTCTAGAAGATGGGTGGCATTTAGAATTTCTGCTTGTGTTTAAAAACATTATGTCACTGACAGCAGCTTTCTAGATGTACCTATCAGGTCAAGTTTGTTAACTCTATTCACAATTTATATGTGGTTAGGGTCCGCTTATTTGTCCATCTGATTTATTTTCATTTTATTTTATTCTGTGTATATGAGTGTTTGCCAGTGCATTTCTTTGTGTACCATGTGTGTGCCTGGTAGCTGAGAAGGCCAGAAGAGGGCTTTGATCTCCTGGTAATGGAGTTATATGGAGTTGTGAGTGCTGGAAATGAAACCTGAGTCCTTTAGAAGAGCAGTCAGTGCTGTTAACTACTGAGCCATATCCTTAAAAGCATTTTGGTTTTGTTTTGTTTTTTTCGAGACAGGGTTTCTCTGTGTAGCCTTGGCCGTCCTGGAACTCACTTTGCAGACCAGGCTGGCCTCGAACTCAGAGATCCGCCTGCCTCTGCCTCCCAAGTGCTGGGATTAAAGGCGTGCGCCACTACTGCCCGGCTTTTTTTTTTTTTTTTTTTAATTTATTCACCACTGCTCTCTTCAGCCACACCAGAAGAGGGCAGCAGACCCCTTTGCAGATGGTTGTGAGCCACCATGTGCTTGCTGGGAATTGAACTCAGGACTACGCTGGAAGAATAGTTAGTGCTCTTCACAGCTGAGCTGTGGAAAGCCGTGCAGCGTGCAGCGTGCAGCGAGCAATCGCTGTGGAGAGCCGTGCGCGTGCCGCGAGCAATCACCATTATAAGATGGCGCTGGCCTCCGCTGTGACAAACTAGTAAACAAGCCTTGTGCGCAAGTGCAAGAGTGAACTCACTCCTAGTCACTGCCCATTCTCGGGGTGTAATAGTGGTGTGATGAGCGAGCAACGAATCAAGAGCTGTCACGCCACATCAGGTGCTGAAACGTCATGGCTGAGTGCTATATAACGGACTCCATTTTCTGGGGTCGACATCTTCCTGAGAAGTAAGCAATAAAGCTTTGCTGCAGAAGATTCCGGTTGTCTTGAGTGTGTTCTTGCCGGCGGGGACAAAAGCTCGGGATACTGAGCCATCTCTCCAGCCCCTCTACCCCCATATAATGTTTTTGTTTGTTTTGTTTTTTAATATAAGGATCTCAGTATGCTGCCCAGGGTGCTCTGAAATTAAGTGATTCCCCCTATCTCAGCCTCCTAAGTGCCATCATGCCCAACTTCTAATAATTATTGAAACAGGGGCATTGATTTCTCTCATGATCATTATAGAGTGTTGCATTGTTCTTAATATGTCTGCCAAATTTTGCTTTCTATGTTTTAACTTATGTCATTGTGTAAATATACATTGAAAACTTATGTCTCAGTATGTTGCCCAGTAAATCCTAATGAGTTGATTTCCTTCTTCTGAGTGGCCATTGTTATTTCTGGAAATGATCTTACTTCAGTCTATTTGGTTGGGTGGAAGGATAGAGACAGCAGCCGCCCTGGGACTGGGCTGTTGGAATTTATCCACAGTCTGCTTTCTCAGTTTCACTCACTTTTACTTTCAAGTTGCTTTTAGATCTTTAGAGGTTAGGGCGTGCTGGAGAGATGGTCAGCAGTGAAGAGCACTGAGTGCCTTTCTGGAGAACCCCAGTGTGATTGATTCCCAGCATCCGTATGGGCGGCTAACCACCATCTGTAATTTCAGTTCCAGGGGATCTGAGGACCACTCCCCATCTCCCAGGCATAGCACGCATGTGGCACACAGACATACATGCAAAACACTTACACATATAAGATAAAAATAAATCTAAAAAATTTAAAAGCAATAGAATGTAGGGCCGGGGAGATGGTTCAGTGGTTAAGAGTTCTTGCTGTTCTTGCAGAGGACCTGAGTTCAGTTCCTAGTACCTGTGTTGAACAACTCACAACTGCCTGCAACTCCAGCTCTAGGGGATCTGATGCCCTCTTCTGGTCTCTGTGGGTACTGCACACATGTGGCACACACACAGATACACACACACCCACAAAGAAAAATAATAAAATAGATCTTTAAAAAATAAACTTCAGGCCAGACAGTGGTGGCACGCACCTTTAAGCCTAGCATTTTCGAGGCAAAGGCCTTGATCTCTGATTTTTAGCCCATCCTGGTCTACAGCTAGAGCTACACAGAAAAACCCTGTCTCAAAAACAAACAAAAAAAAATACCCACCCCCACAAAACCAATACACAAATAAGTAAATACATTTTAGAGTGTGCCTTTGCTCCTGAGGACACTTTTCCAACTTGTTTGTTTGTTTGTTTGTTTGTTCTTCAGGACAGGGTTTCTCTGTGTAGAACCTGGCTGTCCGGGAGTTTGTTCTGTAGACCTGGCTGACCTCAAACTCATAGAGACCTGCCTGCCTCTGCCTCCATAGTATTGAGGTTAAAGGCATCACCACACCTTGCTAAAAAATGTCTTGCTTCACTTCTCTTTTTTTCTTTTAAAGATTTATTTATTATATGTAAGTACACTGTCGCTGTCTTCAGACACACCAGAAGAGGGCATCAGATCTCATTTCAGATGGTTGTGAACCACCATGTGGTTGCTGGGATTTGAACTCAGGATCTTCAGAAGAGCAGTCCCTGCTCCTAACCGCTGAGCCATCTCTCCGGCTCTCTTGCTTCACTTTTTTCCCTGAAAGGTATATTTTCTGGATATACATTTCTGACAACTCTCCTGGACCCCTTCTTTTCTTCTTCTTCTTTTTTTTTTTTTTTTTTGGTTTTTCAAGACAGGGTTTCTCTGTATAGCCCTGGCTGTCCTGGAACTCACTTTGTAGACCAGGCTGGCCTCAAACTCAGAAATCCGCCTGCCTCTGCCTCCCGAGTGCTGGGATTAAAGGCGTGCGCCACCACCGCCCGGCTTTTCTTCTTCTTCCGTTATAGCCGAGGTTGCCTTTGAACTCACAGCCACCTTCCTTCCTTATTCTCTTAAGTGCTGAGTTGTCCAAGTTCTGGCCCAGGAATTCTTTTTCTTTTAAAAATGCATACCATTCTCGAGTCTTCCTCACACAGGGACCAATTTTGGCCTTAATGCAAGTGCTGCCATGGTGAACAGTGACTTCCTGTCTTTGGGAATTCTAAGAAGATGATGTCCCTTCTGTCTTCCACGTGTTCTGCTTAGTGAGCTGTTGGTTTCCTAGCACGCTCTTTGTTTTCTCTCTGGATACTTTCAAAAAGAAAAGAGAGAAGGAGAGAGAAAAGAAATGAATGACTTGTGCATGGTGTTTTTGTAATCCCAGCACTGAGGAGATGAAGGTAACCTGGGCTACATGAGACTGTATCTAAGATAAATAAAATAATAAATAAAATGCGGGTCCCTTTCTCAGGTATGAAATGCCCCATCTTTGGTATGTCCTCTGAGGACTGGACTGCGCTGGCTCTGTACCTAGGATTGGGTGTTTGTCCCTCTGCTCTGAAAGCAAACACTGTTTTTGCAGCCACCTGAATGAGGTGGTAAAGGTTCCCTTTCACCACCTGTCACAGTGTAACAGCCTGAACCTGCGCTCACTGTGGACAGCAGTGCGTTTGGATCTGAGGTCTACAGGCTCCTCCTGGGTGAGAACACCTTGTCTCCAGCAGTGGCAGGATGGTTTAGGAGCTTGTGGAAACTTTTGGAGATGGAGCCTAGCAGGCAGATGCAAACTTCTGGGCGTGGGCCCTGAAGGTATCAATCACCTCTGGTTCTGGCCAAAATTCTTTGCTTTCTAATCCTCCAAGATTTGTAAAAAAGCCATTCCTGAAGATTCTGACTTGACAAAACAGGAGCCTCTTCAGCCACTATGGTTTCTCACCAGTGTGACTGTCTCCCTCTGAACCGTGAGCCAAAATTAACCTCTTCTCCCTTAAGTCTCACTGTCAGGTACTCTGTGACAGCCACCAGGCAGGTAACGAATACGCCATCTCCTCACAGGCTTGATTTAACAGCCTTCCAACTCTGCAGACTCTGCTCTTTGCCACAGTTTAGTCCAGAGGGACCCAGGTCAGTGACACAGAGCCCTACTGGCCATATATATTAGAAACAGCTCATCTACAAGCCTCACAGGCCAGAGGCGGCAGCTGCCGAGACACCTGGCTGAAGACACAGGCGTGCCAGGATGAGAGACCAGGAACCTGCTACAGCACTAGTTCCTGGGGGCACAGGGGACTGGGGCAATTCCATAAAGTAAGAGGAGACAGCATATTGCAACTTACATCTTTCACCACAAAAGGTGAACTTTGGGGACAATATATACTAAATTTGGGCATGCGTTTGTTTGCCAAGTAAATCTGAGTAGGGATCAGAAGAGGGGAAGTGTTGAGGAGGCTGCAAGACATCACGCTCCCACTTGGCCTTGTTACAGTGTAGAAGTCATGGTCCAAGTGGCTGTGGGACAGAAGAGCATTGTGTTACAGATCTTAAGAGGATAGTGTGTGTGTGTGTGTGTTTGTGTAGTCTATATTCTCCACTTATGGCTTCCACATGGGATCTCAGCAGATCCATCCTACCATAGTTCATATTTCACTAAGACCATAACAATAGAAATGTCCACATTGCTAGGTATTATTGGATCTAATAAACTTTGAAGATGGGTGTGTAACACAAGATGCCACTGTAAAAAGGAAGAGCTATGTTTGAGACTTGTTACGAACTGAATTGTCTCCTGCAAGCCACTAGCAGTCATATGTTGAATCCTCAACTTCAATTCGACTATTTGGAGATAGTCCTTAAGACACCAGGATGTGCCAGATGGTGGTGGCACACGCCTTCAGTCCCAGCACTTGCGAGGCCGAGGCAGGTATATCTCTTAGTTTGAGGACAGCCTGGTCTACAGAGTGAGTTCCAGAATAGCCATGCCCACACAGAGAAACAAACAAACAAACAAACAAACACACCTTTTTGAGGACATAGCAAGAAGATGGCCATGTGAAGCTGAAGAAAGAGTCTCATCAGCAGTTTGACCTTGGACTTGCAGTCTCCAGAACTGTGGATGATGACTCCCTGTTGTCTGAGCTGTCTGTCAGTCCCTGTCAGTCAGTTCGTCTGTGCTGTGGTATTAAGAGAAGTGTGAATCTATCATAACGTGAGGAATGTGCCGAGCCTTGAATTATTCTGCCTTCTAAAGCAACAGCCTTGACCAGAGTTCAGTTCACTTTGAGTATAAATGCCAAGGAAGACTGACCCTGTACATCCTGCTTACCCAGGAGTCAGCCACCATCTGCCAGCAAAGCAGAAGACACAGACTGGTAAATAACTCCGTCATGCCAATCAATAATGATACCTGAAAGTGTACCACATTATGTCAGAAATTTGAGACACACGGGCTTATCAAGCACAGCAGATCCAAGCCTGTTACCAGGACTACAAAAGAAGAAGCGCCCCAATACCAAGACACAGAAGGGAAGATTGATCAGTTTCATGACCCTTGCCCAGGAGAACGGTCAGAGGAAAGGACTCCTGCCTCCTTCCTCAGGCTCCAGCCCAACTGTGGCTCCTGACATGTAGCCCATGCTAATCCAACTGTACCTTGAAAGCCTGTCACCAGAGCTGAACCTGACACCACTGTACCTGAATGGCTCTGTGCCCACAGGTTAGTGAGGCTTCTTATCTGGACCCTATCTAAGGTTCCCTGCGCCTGAGCCTGTATCACTACTTCTCCTCATTACCCCATCGTTGTGTGAAGTACTATGTGTAATCTGGAGAGTATTATTATTGATTAAAATTGGAATGTAAGGGGCTGGAGAGCTGGCTCAGTAGTTATGAGACCCCCTGCTGCTCTTTCAGAAGAGCCAAGTTTGATTCCCAGTACCCACATCACACAGCTTACAACCACCTGTAACTCCAGCTGCAGTGTGTTCTAGCTTCTGCATATTCACACACACACACACACACACACACACACACACACACACACACACACAAAGTGATTAATAAAATAAACCTTTAAGAAAAGATTGGCATGAACCTGTCATTAGCAATGCCCTGCTAGCAAACAAATCAAACTTGGTCCATTGTAGCCAATGAAACTGAGAGAGCTTGTGATTTTTCAAATGTGTCTATGATTTAGATATAATTCAAACCGCCTAATAAACCAGGTAAGTACAAGACTGTTTCCATTTCGATGTGCTTGTTCAATCCTAGCACTTGGGAGGTAGAGGCAGGAAGATCAGGATTTCAAGGTTAGCTCAGTTGTATAGCAAGTTCAAGGTCAGCCCGGGCTACATGGAAATCTGTCTCAAATTAAAAAAAAAAAAAAAAAAAGTAAAGGAGCTTGGTATGGCGGCTCCTGGCTTTTTTTTTTTTTTTTTTTAAATATCAGCACCACTTGAGAGGTGTAGGCAAGGAAGTCAAAAATTCAGTATCAGCGGTGCAGTGGTGGCGCACGCCTGTAATCCCAGCACTTGGGAGGGAGAGGCAGGTAGATTTCTGAGTTCGAGGCCAGCCTGGTCTACAGGGTGAGTTCCAGTACAGCCAGGGCTATACAGAGAAAACCTGCCTCAACAAACAAACAAACAAACAAGCAAACAAAAATTAAGTATTATCCTCAGCTACTTTTAAGTTCTAGGCCAGTTTGGCTACACGAGACCCTGTCATAAACAGAAGAGCTCTGAACCTGGTCTGCACCGTGGCCCCAACCCGTACCTCCCGGAGCCAGCCATGAGTTGTCTTCACTGGGGCAGACCCTTATTTGGGATATGATTTTCATTTTCAGTCCACTGATCTCACATTGGTATTATCACTTAGAGACCTGTTACTTGGAGATCCGATCACCTGACACGAGCCCCCCAACCCCGCCCCACTTGCCGCTGTGTGTGTGTACATGCGCATGCGTGTACGTACGTACGTGCGTGCGTGCTGACTGTGTGGTGTACTCTGCGGAATGGTGGTCTACCTGAGTAGCTCTTCGCTCCAGTACTCACCCTCTCTCTGCATCTATCTATCCTGTCATCCAACCCTCAGAACTCACTCTGTCAGGTGAAGGCCCACCCAGACAGAATATTTATATGTTTTGTGAAGTTTCTTGTTATTCTGTGCTCAGTCTCCCATGTTCTTGGATTAGAGGCATGCACCACAATGTCTGGATATGACAGTTACCTTTAATTGTCTTTTGGCACAACCTAGATAGAGTCACCTCGGAAGAGAGTCTCACTGAGAGATTGTCTACATGGGGAAGTCTTGTGAGCATTTCTGTGAGGATGTAATAAATTAACGTGAGAAAACCCAGCCCCATGTGGGTGGCATCATCCCCTAGGCAGGGGGACACCCCCACCCCCAAAGCGAAGAAATGGGAGTTGAACACAAGCGAATAAGCAAGTGAGAGTATGCACTTCTCTCGGCCCTTGACTGCAGATATACGTAACTAGCTGTTCGAAGTTCCTGCCTTGCCTTTCCCACAATGATAGACTATAACCTGGAATTGCATGCTGGAATACACTTATTTGTTCCCTGAGTTTCTTTTCATCTGGGACTTTAATACAGCAGTAGAAATGAAACTAGAACACACTATCACAGGACAAAACAAACAAACAAACAAACGTGAGGGAACAGAGGGCTGAAGATACAGCTTATAGGCAGGGCTCTTGGCCCTAGGTTCTATGTCCAGTATCAGAAGGGGCGGGGGCAAAGAGAAGCAGGAAGGACAGAACTCTGAGTGTTGGGATCCGGATAACATTTGTTTGCTGAAGTCTGAAAAAACGTTTCTCTCCCTACAGAGCCCTGGAAAGCAGCTTTTGGAGCTGGGAAGCAAAGGGTTAAGGGTTGGGACACCCACGTGCAACTCGCGGGCGCTGCTCATGGCTGCTCACATCCAGCACGCAATGAGGGTGAGTGATTCCTACCACGGATAGTCCCTCGTAGGCGCGTGGCCCTGGGCGACCCGCAGGCACATTTAACCTGGCTGGCTTTTAGATCCCCACACAGCACAGCGGGGGCCTCTAAATCACCAGGGTCATTTTCGGCAATGTCATTTCTCACTTTAACGGACCCAGGACTTATTTCTTAAAGGAATAAGCGCAACGATCTGGGGAAGCCAAGGGGCGGGCGACGCTGGGCCGGCGCCGGCTGGAGCGCCCGCAGGGGCGGGCCGGGGTTCGGGGCGCTGCCCGTGGTGACGCGCGGCCCCCGCCCGCCGCAGCGCCACTGCGATGGCTGAGCCCGACCGTCGGACGCCGCCGCCCGAAGCCTGATCGAGGGGAACCTTGGTGAGCAGCGGTGCGATCCTCAGGATCCCACGCATCCCACAGTTGACCTGGGAGGGGATGAGGGACGCGCTTTGCAGGGCTCCTTACGCTCCACTGGCTCCTGGCACTGAGTATTCAGGGCCGGCGGATGCCCTGCGCTGCGGGCTGTAGGTGGCTTGGGGTGCCGGGGATGACACCGGAATGGAGCAAGGTGGTGACGCCCAGGGTGGCGGAGATGGCACCGGAATAGAAAAGGGTGGCGACGCCCAGGGTGTATGGGGATGGCGCAGGGTAGCGACTCTCGGGGTGGCGCCGGGATGGAGCGGGATGGCACGGGGATGGAGCAGGGTGGCGGGGCTTGCTCGACTCTCCCTGGTGATCTGGGGTCCAGAGGCCTTGCCCGAGTTGGGGTCTTTGCCTCTCTGGGAGATTTCTCGCGTTCCACTGGCAATTTATTTCACCGCACCGGTTTCCCGCGGTGTGCGGGAGCAGGGCCAGCCCAGCGCAGGCCTAGGGAGCTGCCGGTGACGCTGCGCTGGGTGTGGACGCGCAGGTGCGCCGCCGCCGCCGCTGCCGCTGGGGACTCGTCCTCTTCACAGTACCTCCTCCAGGATGGTGCTGCCGGGCCTTTTAGATTTTTAATTTTTGGGCAGATGGTTTAAATTTTTCCCGTGTTCCCGTTTCCGGAATGAACGCACAGCAGTGGGATCTATGCTGAGGATATGCAAGGCCACCGAATTACCATTTGCTTGTGTTTGGGAGTTGGTGAGAGGACGCTGGCCTGGGCAGTTTTCTTAGGAAAAGGATCTGCCTATCCATTTGACCTTGCCTACTTAAAAAAGAAAATGTTGGGGTTTTTTAAAAAGGCAAAACCCAAAACAAAACAAAAAAACCAAACCTTCTGCTTCCCAGCTAGATTCAGGCTTTACCCACAAGATGGTGAAATGCGCAAAGCCCTCTTTTCCGACTGCCTGAAAATACAGTTAAGCTGGTGGTGAAGCCGGTGGTGGTGACTCAGATCTGGGTGCTCTCTGGAAGAATAGCAGGACGCCAGAAAAGGCTCTGGCCTTGGTTGTGGGGCCCAAACTAGAGAGCAGAGTTGTGGGAGGGAGGGGGTACTTTCAGCTTGCCCTGTAGGTGGAGTGAAGAAGGCCAGGGTCCTCTTTCCACCAAGGTTCCCAATTAATACACCGAGAACAAGGCCCTCTTGGCCCTCTTTTCTCAGGAAGCCAACGTGTGTTTGTGAATTTAAACCCTTAGAGCAATAGCCTGCAGTATTTTACTCTACACTGGTGGGGCAAGGAGTGTGGTTCACCAAGCTTTGGGGCACACCAACACAGAAGACATTAGAGTGTTTTCTGCAGGAAGAACATTGGCCAAGCCCACACAGTTCCATGTGGTTTCTGTGCCTGTGGACCTGTGTCCCCTTCCCGGGGGTTGTCCTGGCAGAATCAAGTTGTGTGGCTGTAAGGAAATACCATAACCGCTGGTCTAACCTTAGTTTAAAAGAGAATCTTCAGCTGTACATAAGCCACCATAGCTTGTTCAAACAATAGGTAAGTAAATGGTATGATTTGGAAAGGAGAAAGTGGATGTTGGCTGAGTCCTGATGGAACAGAGAACCTGTCTGTCACTAATGGCCTTTGCTGCCCTGCGTCTCCCATTTCTCATAAGAATCTCCCACCCACAATCTGATCCTAGTGGCAGCTGATGGCAGTCAGCCAGCCAGTTCAAGGTCTGAGGTTTGGGCACCAAAGTTTGTATTCTTTGTGATTTCAAAATCCAGGAGAATGGAAAAAATGCTATAATAATTCAAAAGGTATTGCTGGATGTGGTGGCTCACACCCCCTAGAGTTTGAGGCAGGAGGATTGCTTTGAGTTCAGGCTGGGCTATATAGTATGTTCTGGACCTACGTGGTGTCCAGAATATGATCGTGTCACAATACTAAATATGTCGTGGGCTACAGACTAGGACCTTGTCTTGATAATGAAATCAGTAAAACTTGTTATTATATGAAGTGAAAAGAGAAAAAGGAACTCTGTCATAATTAGCGTTGTAGGCACCGTCCTGTTTCCCTTACGGGAGGAGGTTTTACGTGAATCTTTCGCCATCACCTCGCCTAGGTCTCTAGTGAGAACAGCATGGCCTTCTCCATCAGAACAACCAGATGGGCTCTTCTTCTATTTTTGCCTTTATTACGGCAGGTGAGAGCACTTTTCAGGATGTCTGTCCTCTTAACAGATTCTAAGTATAATGGCTTCGGTGTGAAACATCTCCCACAGGCTCCTGTGTGAACATCTTGTCCTCAGAGCCCCAGCCGCCATGCCTCCCCCAACCCTCCCCACCCCTTTGCTGTGAGACTGAGCTACAATAAAATCACTCCTCCCTTAAGTCCCCCTTGGCTTAGTACTGGGTGGCAGCAATGAGAAAAGCCACACACAAAGCTCACAATACTTCCAGTGCCAATCATGGACGATTACCAGCTGTAGCCACGGTGTCCTATGGTAGACACCTAGAGCACATACCTGCTTCTAAAGCTCACCATTGCAATCTGGCTTGACCATGTTGGATCTCTCATGAGTGGCGCCATCTGGCTTTTGTCTGTCTGGGATTGGCTTGTTTGATTTTCCATAATGTCCTTAGCATGGTGCCATTTCCTTCTTTGTCAAGTACTATCTCACCATGGACACCCCACACTTTTCAACCCCTTCTTGATGAACATTCCAAGCCCACTCTATGTTCATGCGTTTGCTGTGGGTCACCTACACCAGCATATGTGTGTTCTAGGGAGTCAGCAATTGGTTGGGAAGGAAGTGTTTTCAGGGGCTATGTGTGCTCTGCTGAGCTCACCCCCTAGTGCAGTTGCCTGTGGGAACCTAGAAAGGTGCTGGGGAAGAGGACAGCACCAAGGGCTGTGTTCCTGGAACTGGTGGCCGAGCTTGGATCCAGGTGTGACAGCCTGGAGTTGGGGTAGGCATGCAGCTAACTGTAATCATGGACTGGCTATCTGTTTCCTTTGAGTGTTAAGAATATAGGAGGCTTGGTTGGGGTGTAGCCCACACTGGCCAGCAAGCCTACTATATCCACTGGGTCTCTGCATACCCTGTACTTACTTATGCACTATGGTTAGTGGATGTCCAGGAATAGATAGAAGTGAACAGAGGCTGTTGCCTGGTGTAGCTGTCTCAGTAAAAGGGCTCAACTGAGCTGCAGAGGGGCTTAAACTGTTCCTGGCAGTAAGTGGAACTCAAGAGCAAGGTCTACTGTGGTGTCCGTAAGGACCTTCCACCTGGTCTGCCCTGTGAGGCCCCAGCTCCCTTTTCATGCTGTGTATCTCTTTCTTCATTCCCCTCCTTAGTGAGCCAGGTTGGATTACCTGTCCCTACTGGGACTGAAGGATCAGGGTGCGGGTGCGGGTGGGGGTGGGGCAGGTCTAGCCTGGAGCAGCTGACAACAGCAGTCCTTTAATCACTGGAGCCTTGCTGACATTACAGCCATGCTTGCATACTCTGGGTCTCTCTGCAGCTCTGATCCACACAGCCTGATGTTCAAACTGGGGCAATACAACCCAAAAGGGTGGCCATCTCAATCACCCTTCAGCTATCAGACATAAGTAGTAGACTGAGCTCTCAGAAAGCCATTGCCACTGCCACCGCTAGGAGCAGCTGAAACTCCAGGGCTGGGGATCCTGTGTGTTCCAAGGCTAAAGATCTTCTGATTTGTTGTTTTTGGTTTTGTTTTGTTTTGTTTTGATTTGTTTTCTGTAGCATTTGGATTAAAACCCCAAGAGGAGTTGGAAGTAAGCCAGGAAGCAAACCCAAGTAGAAGTGAGATTCAGGATTCCCCCTCTGCACTCCTGCCTCCTTTTATCCCAGCGTGAGCCCTGAAGGCAGGGACAGGGCAGGTAGGGCTACCCAGGGAAGTAAGGCCTTTCAGGAGTCAGAGGAAGCTGCTGTCTCCCACTCTCCCCAGGGATTCCATTGCAGCACAAGCTTTAAGAGGGGTTGGAGGTGACTTTGTAGGCTGTGTGTGTTTTAACTGTGGCAAAATATGCACATTATAAGATTTGACACCTGGGCCTCTTGAGCAGGGTACAGTTCTGTAGCATTAAGCACATTTACACTTTTACGAAACCATCACGCCCCGTCACCCACCTCTAGATCTATTTTTGTCTTGCAAACCTAAGGTTCAGGGGCTGAAGAGACAGCTATGCAGTTAAGAGCCCTTTCTGCTCTTCCAAGTGTTAGAAACAAAGAATAATTCTGATGTCGCACAAAGGAATAAGGTGTTTTCTTTTTGATAAAAAGGTGTGCCACCACTCAAAAGGGGTCAGCAAGCACAGCAGGGGAGAAGCAGCAACTGGTTTCTGTTCCAAGGCAGGAGGTAACTGTATCCACAGGCGCCTTTGCATTAACAAACGTTCTACCTGGTGGGGGAAGCTTGTAGAATATTGGCCCTTGGCAGGCTGGCAACCTCTGATAGAATAGAACCTCATTGATCACGAGGGAGCCTGAGTACAGTTCCCAGCACCCATTTGGGGCATCTTGTAAGTGCCTGTAGCTCCAGCTCCAGAAGATAGGACACTGTCTTCTGTATAGAAACCTTCACATGTAGACACACAAACACACACATTAAGAGGGAGTAGAAATTGTTTGTTTGTTTTTTGTTTTTTTGTTTTTTTCGAGACAGGGTTTCTCTGTGTAGCCCCGACTGTCCTGGAATTCACTTTGTCCACCAGGCTGGCCTCAAACTCAGAAATCTGCCTGCCTCTGCCTCCCAAGTGCTGGGACTAAAGGCATGTGTCACCACCACCCGGCTGTAGAATTAAAAAAAAAAAACTCTGAAACTTCACGGGACCAAAGGCCTCTTCTCCCATTGATGCCATCCTCTGCTACATATGTGGCTGGAGCCATGGGTGCCTCCATGTGTGCTCCTTGGTTGGTGGGAGCTCTGGGAGCTCTGGTTGGTTGATATTGTTGTTCTTCCTATGGGGTTGCAAACCCCTTCAGCTCCTTCAGTCCTTTCTTTGCAGGAATGGGTGGATGGGTGGGGGCACACCCTCAGAGAAGCAGGAGGAGGGGGGATGGGATAGAGAGTTTCTGGGGAAGGGAGTCAGGAAAGGGGATAACATTTGAAATGTAAATAAATAAAATATCCAATAAAAAAATAAACCTCTGAAAGGTTATTTATCCTCCTTAGACGCCAACCCCCATTGACCTCCCAGGCTCCCATCATTTCTGATCTGTCCATTCTGGGACATCAGGAGTGAAGTTGTAGTGTAGATCTTCTTGTGACTGGCTTGTCTCACCAGACATCATCTCTTCAAGGCTCATCCATTCTGCAGTGGGAGGTGCTGGCATCCCCCTCTGTCTTCTTTTTAATAAAAAAAAGTATTCATGTGTTTATGTCTCTGGTGTCAGTAGAGCCAGAAGAGGGCATCGGATTCTCTGGAGCTGGGGTTGCAGGCAGTTGTGAGCTGCCTGACAATGGGTGCTAGGATTTGAAATCGTATACTCTGGAAGAACAAGTGCTCTTAGCCGATGAGCCATCTCTCCAGCCTTTAAGGCTGAGGAGGACCACAATCTGTTTGCATTTATCCTTCAGCACATGTGTATGTCTCTCCATGTTTTTGCTTGTGTACAGTGTCACTGTGGGCTCAGCTATGGGGATAGCTAAGACTGTTTTAATACTGTCTATATTCAGAGTCCACTATAAACATAGTTGCATGACTATCTATCTATCTATCTATCTATCTATCTATCTGTTTTGAAACATGGTATCACTTTGTAGCCCTGGTTAGCCTGGAACTTACTATGGCCTCAAACTCACAGAGATCTGCCTGCCTCTGCTTCCCAAGTGCTGGGATTAAAGGCATGTGCCATCACACCCAGCCCTGAGACCTTCTTCAAAAACAAAAACTAACTCCCAAACCAAAACCACTGCCTCCTCCCAGAGTGGAGCTTACGATCATATGGCCTTGTTTGATGTACGACCTTGCTGTTTCCGCGGTGCCTGCCTCAGTTTCCATTCCTACCAGTGGTTGCAGCATCCATGAAGACTTGCTTTCTGTTTATTCGGTGGGCGCCTGCCATCCTGTGGCTTCGAGGTGGTGCCCCACTGGTTTTGATTGGCATGTCCCTAGTGGTCACTGACAGTAAGCATCCACTCCTATGCGTGCTGCCATCTGTACACTGGTGTCTCTTCTTGATATCTTTTGGGGACATACATCTGCCTCTCCCGGTACATTTTAAGCTCTTTGAGAAGATCCATACTTTATTTCCCCCACCCCACCCCCCACCCCCAGGGTGCAGGTAAGGAAGGCTGCAGATGTAGTTCAAGCCTTCTGCATCTGCCAGCTGTTAGAGGAACCTGAAGGGTAGTGAGCAAAGTCAGTGAAAAAATTAATGCACTTATAGTTAATGCACGTATAGTGCTTCATTAAACTAAGCTTTATTTTTAGTTTTTTTTTGGGGGGGGCAATACAATTTACACAGTGGCCTCTCTTGGTGGCAACCACCTTTTCTTTTGAGTTGCCCAAACCTAAGGACACATACCCTAGCCCTGGCACACACCAGAGGATCCCCATCCCCAAAGCCCTCCCCAGCCCTGCTGCCCTGACAGGAAGAGGTGTCTCTCTTCCCTGGGCACATTAGCTCAACCTCTGCACTTCACAAGAACAGACCCACCAGGCTGTGCCTTTGTGTCTGGGCTCTTTCATGAGTGCCGTGTTTCTGGGCTGACCCACTTTGATCTAAGGCAATAATTCTTTCTCATTGCTAAATAGCGTTTGTTCCATTGTAGCTATGTCGCCCTTTCAGCCATTCACCTGCTGAGAGACACGGGCAGCTGCCAGGCTCTGACTCTCATAAAAAAAGTTCTTTCTTGATGTTCTTCTTCTTCTTCCTCCTTCTTCTCCTACCTCTGTCTCCTGAGTGCTGCGATTAAAGGCATATAGCACTCTGCATGGCTTGATGCACTTTTTCTAAAAGGCAAAGTTTTATTTTTGCACAATTTTGTTTTAGTTCACTTTTTAAACACGTATTTATTTGTGTGCATGTGAGTATGTGTCTGTACATGTGTGTGTAAGCTGAAACACGTATTTATTTGTGTACATGTGTGTGTAAGCTGAAACACGTATTTATTTGTGTGCATGTGACTATGTGTCTGTACATGTGTGTGTAAGCTGAAGGACCATTTTCAAAAGTCAGTTCTCCCCTTCCATCATGCAGATTGTAGTAATTGAACTCGGGTCATCAGACTTGGCAGCAGGTGCCTTTCTTTACCCACTGACTCATCTTGCCGACCCTAATCATTTATTTTTCAATAAAATGCTGTAGATTATCATGCAAAACAATGAGTTATACCATGGCTTCTTCATTCAGGTGTTAAAATTATACTTTAGTTTTGGTTAGCATACAAAGAAATGGGTTTCACTATGTCATTCCCAGACACAGAAACCATGTTTCATTCTTATTTGCTCCTTTGCTCCTCCCCCCCGCCGCACCCCCGCACCCCCCAACCCCCCACTCCCACCCCCCTCCCCTCTCCATTCTCTGTCTCCTCCCTCTCAGGTTCACCCCCCTTTGCTTCTGTGTCTCACTCTCTTAAGGGTTCCTCTCCCTCCCTTCCTTCCCTTTAGACCTCCCCTTTCCCTCTCACAGTCCCCCTTCTACATTCATGCCTCAATTTTAGATTTACAGAAAATCTACAAAACTCATCTGAGTTCTTTTCGACTGACGAAAAATTCCCTGCGGACAGCATCTTGTGTGAACACTCCATGTGTATCAGAAGCAGGGCTTTAAAACAGAACTCTCAGCCTGGCCTTTAGTCCTAGCACTCAGGAAGCAGAAGCAGGATTTCTGTGAGTTTGAGGCCAGCATGACCTACCTAATGAGTTCCAGTTAGGGCTACATGGTGAGACTCTGTCTTACAAAATTAATTAATTAAAATGGGCTATCAACTTATCCTTATTTTCTGACCCAGAGTCTCATTCTGGTCGCCTTGTACGAGCGGTATGTCCCCTGACTCAGTCTTCCTGTTTTCCATTGCCTGTGGCTTGGGGACATTGTTTGCCAGTTGGGTTTATCTGGTATGTCCCTATCTGAAGGAAGGTGTGATCTGGGACTAGAAGCCCTCAGCAGGGACACTGGATCCAAGTTTGGTCATCCTGCAGTTCCCAGAGCCAGCGCCCCTGCCCTGTGTGAGGTGCTCTGTAAGGGGGCAGCTTTCCCCTGCTAGTTGGTTAGTTTCGTGCTGAGCCAGTGCAATCATTCCAGCTTCTGCTGCTGACCAGAAATGTCCACACTTGCATCTCGTGGGTTCTGGTGGGGCACTCCCAAGGCTACAAGCCCCTTCCTGCCATTTGCATCCACTAAGTGGAGTTTTGTGGTAAGGAAAGGTGGTTCCCACTCCTGGGTGATGAACCTAGATAGTTCCTTTATGCCAAGGCTAAATTCCAGAGACAGCAACCTTTACCTAGCTCTATAAATGTCTCTAGCTTCAGCTTTCAGAGACAAGGAGACCCCTATAAGTTTTCCATGAGCCTGGGTATGGTAGTTTGAATAGGAATGGCCCTCAGAGTCTCATGTGTTTGAATGCTTGGCCCATAGGGAGTGGCACTATTCAGAGGTGTGGTCTTGTAGAGTAGGTGTGGCTTTGTTGGAGGAAATGTGTTGCTAGGGGGTGGGCTTGGAGGTCTCATAAGCTCAAAACTAGGCCTAGTGGCTCACAGTTCCTTCCCTGATGCCTGCTGATCCAGATGTAGAACTCTTAGTTACCTCTCCAGCCTCGTGTCTGCCTGCGTGCCACCATGTATCCCACCGTGACAATAATGAACTAAACCTGTGAACGGTAAGCCAGCCCTAATTAAATCTTTTCCTTTACGAGAGTTGCTGTGGTCATGGTGTCTCTTCACAATAAAACCCTAACTAAGACACTGGGTCAGGGGAGAGGGTCTCACTTTGTAGCCCAGGCTGGCCTTGAGCTAAAGTCCCTGAGCCTTAGTCTCTCAAAGTGCTGGGGTGACATACATGCACTCACTGTACCAGCTCAGTGTCCCAAGTGTGAGTCCTATCTG